>NC_051157.2:104611404-104740234 GCF_013339745.2 Dermacentor silvarum
TTCTCACTCGTGCACGGCTCGCTCGCGCGCATACAAGACCGAACTATGACACGCAGTCTTGTCCTCACGCTTACACGAAGGAATGCCACCCTTATATTCGGTCACGTGGTGCTTGAAACGTCATCCATGCCTCATTTACATGCGCATCATGCACGCTTAAACTTACTGTTTAGCGTGCGATTAAGCGTGGCATTTTTAAAGTGTAGTTTTGGTCTGTGGGCGGCTCCGTGTTGTAAGCCGTGTGGCAGTTGGCAAGAGCAGTTCCGGTTTGTTAGGCACTGTGGCAACAGTCGACGCACTGCATGCTACAGAGGCAAACACGTCTGCACGAATACATTCCTGGCCTCGAACGGTCGCACAGCGGTCACAAGGACAGCGACTGAAGAAAGGGTCACGCTGCTATGCATGACTTGCGCCCTTACTTTGTAATGAGTCCGCTGATTTAAGAAAACAATGCATGATCATGCAATGGCAGTGTCAAATTTAAGGGAAAATAATTTGTAGGAAAGCACATAAGATCCAATCGGACTGGACTGATTACCTGCCTTAACCATACACGGCGAAGAAATTGAAATTTGCTGACAGGTATCGCACACGGCTGAAAGCTATTCTTGCGGCCCTCAGGTCGGCAAACTCACTCATAAGTCGACTCACTCAAACTCACTCAGACCAACCGACCCCTGAGTATGAGCCTGTGTAAGTTCGGCTAAGTAGAATTTTGGTGACTCCAAGTCCGAGTGAGCCCTGAGTAAAAAGCATATTTTGTAAGTGAGCTTGAGTGAGTTCCGTTAATTTTTCCGAGCTATGCCCCGATTATACATGCTGCCGGTAGTCGGATGCGCTCGCATGAAGGATAAGCTAGACGCGCTGCTGCATGCTTGGCGTTTCTGCAATGCAAGGAGCGTGTGCGCCACTCGAGATATCAACTATTGTGAAGGCATCAGCGAGTAATCGCATGCCGACGCAGCTATATGGTTATCAAGCCTTGTAAAGCCTTGCGCCTTGTGTCCACCTAATCATCGCATGAGTTATGATCGACGAAAGGATAAGTAAGGTATGGTACTTCGGTTTCCGGGGCGAACAAGCTGTAGCGGTGGTACCTTAGCAGAAAACGAGTTTTCTCTGTTGAATGCGTATACACGAACACTTGACGACGCGTTAATTCTTACGCAGCCAACCATTAATACCGCAGTGAAAACTCTTAAGCTCCATTCGCAGGGATTCAGACCAGAGTAAGACGGACTGGAGTACGTCATCATCATAATCATCATCATCAGCCTATATTTTATGTCCACTGCAGGACGAAGGCCTCTCCCTGCGATCTCCAATTACCCCTGTCTTCCCCTGTCAATTACCCCTTGTCAATCCAGTACGTACTGGATTGATAAGGTCGCCAAACTATAGCACAGGCACCGAGCTCCTTAAGTGCCAGCTGTGGCCGCCGAGCATCGCTATCGTCAAATATTGCACAGTTTACAACGCCCGACTCGGGCATCAGATGAACTCCAAGCCTTCCCGGGATAACTTGAATGCCAAGCATTCATTCCTGCCGGGCGGTCTGCGGTTGGTACGTACGTTCCTGTCGGTGGGGCCTCTTCAATAAAAAAGAAAATGTCTCCATTGGTAGAATTTCAACCAGGAACCTCTCGCGCCGGAAGCTGTACCAATTAGTCCACAAACGCATGCGTGAGAGCAGTAAACACCAAAGTGCGCGTCACTTGGCCCCATCCTTCCGCAGAGTGTATCAGCTAGCTCTTTAGAACGCTATGTGACATTCGATGCCGTTGTTCTTTCATCTGTTTACGAATATTTGTAATACTTGTCCAAACTGCCATAGGGATCAGAACAGGTTGTAACGTGTCTTTATCGGCATGCAATAGACCAGTCCTCATGCCATCGACGTCGCTGTGCAGTAGTCTTCGTTTTAATATAACTCGCATGTGCATCGATTTTTTTTTGTTGAATCTTCATCAATTGCCACTGCTAGTTTTTTTGCGAGTGCATATTTTTGCATCCGGATTGTGATTGTATAGGACTGCACACTTCATTTAGATGTTTTGGGTTAATATTTTACTATTGATTCATATACCGTATGCCTACGATGGCGACATGATGGTGTATAAAATGAACTTGAGTTTGCATAAGAAATATTGCTTGCCTATTTGCATTAGGCAGGCGTGCCGAGCGGTTTCAGAGCTAAGGCCTCCTTAAGGATGTTGAGCGTTTGCTTTCGCTTCGATTTCAGTAAGAGTACAACTAAAGAAAGAAGGAAAGAAAGAAATGAAGAAAGATGGCAAAGTATCAGTAGCAAAAGGGCGCTCTTTCTGAGATTTGCTCTCGGTTTTTAGAGCGCCGCGCTTAGGCGCCCGTTGCTGCGTTAGCGTCGACGTCCCTCGGCGTTAACCGAGCGAACATCGAAGCACAGCGAAGGATGAAAGAGCGAACGCGAAGCGCAGCGGGGGATGAAAGACTGCGATAATGAAGAGAGCGCGAGAAGGACAGAGGCGGATGGCGCAGCGGAAGCATGAGGAGGAAGGCGGAGGAGGAGAGCGTAGCGAAAGGAGAGCATAGCCGCCTGAAGTTTATACGGTGAGCTCGTCCACTGATATCATATATGTATATATATGGAAACAAAGCGCTGGCGTGGGATTCACACCCACTGCGCATGCGCTACTTCGCCTGCGTCGCCGCCGTTAGAGAATGCGCTCCGCTGCCGCTGCTGCCGAACGAGCTGCCTGAGCAGGGACTCGGCGCCGCCGCCGAGAAGACCCTGTCTTTCAGAATGAAATTCTTTCCTCAATATATCGCGAATTCAAAAGACCTAAGCAGCTCCACTCAAAATTCGCATTAGGGAGTGTCGTAATCGTCGGCGAATTTTTTGAACTCTGTAGTCCACAAGCCACGCTCCATCACATACGTAAGGAGTCTGAGGTGTTCGAATGCCTCGAGGTCTCGCAGCTTCTCGCATGGTAGCATTAATTTGCTAACGGCTTCGAGGCAATACGTCATCGCTCATAATCACTGAAATCTACAAATAAGCTGTACAACATATGCATAGTAAATAACAGGTTATCGTTCATATAGTCACCGAAGTCTGTCTATAGAACCCATACACAGTTGAAATGTATGATATAAGTCACCCCATTTTTTAGCTAGGCCTTTTACACCTTTATCGCTACGATATTTTTTTGGCGCTTTAGCTTTAACGAGAGAGGCTGTGCTCTGCCCCACTCACCAGCGAAATGCACTCGTCGGAAGCAGCTTCCGGCTGCATCTGATCATGGCGTCCAAGCGTCGCGCTGCTCGGCCTCGGAGGACACAGACTACGAATGTTGTACTTTGTATTTCGTAAAAACAAAGTAATTTTTATGATGACTATGATCACTTGCGTAAAGCAAAATGTGGTCGGTGCTGTGCGGATATTATGGATACAGCGTTGCATTAGGCCGACACTGGCGCCATATGGTGTGCATTGTGCTTATGCTTTGTGAACATTTACATCTATAGAGGACGCCACTCTATGCTTTACGCTGTAGCACACTATGCAGCGTACTAGAGCGTTGCAGCTATGGCGTTGAGTCGCACGTTAGCGCTAACGAGAGTATTTTGCCATGTATTAATGCTCTCTATGGTTGCAGTAAATGGGGCCTCGAACTACTTTAGAGAAAGAAAAAGTGGACTTGAACGCTAATGCATTTGTAGCACATCTTGTGGACGCATGCCTCAAAAATGGCATTAGTCTTAGGATTTACGTTAAACAGACACTACCTAAATATAGCGCGGTTTAAATTTCGAAACTGTAAATGAGCTCTATAACAAAGGAATAAAAATTATATAAGTGGAAGTTTGTTAATGAGGTAACCAAACATTGCTTATTTGTCGTGGAAGAAATACCTGCCTCTTCAGGTAATCCTCGTGGAAACACCCACTAGCGCTATGTGCTTCTTAGGATTTTTTTGAAAACTTGTTCAAAAAATTTGTCGCAGTTTCACCCTAAAGGCGAAGCACCAATTGCGATAGCAAATTAGTAGAGAGCTATACGGAGTAAGGATAGTAGTTTTATCAGCTGTATAAACTTGGACATGCAGCAGCAAAAGCAACGCGCAGTACAGTTGCCGACGCCGTCGCGACGTTTTGCCCGCGTTCGCACTGAACGCGCGCAGCGTTTTATATAAATACGTATTATTGCGAGAGCAATTATATGGACACTCAAAAGCAGATTTCTGCCGTCGGCGTCGCCGTCGTCGTCGCCGTCGCCGTGAGGTTCCGTATGACGTCAATGGAGATGAAATCGTCGCCGCGCGCCGCCGAACGCTGTTTGTGCGAGTGAAAGGGCGCGAGGGGCTCGCGCTTTCACGGGGAGTGAACGCACGGCGGAGAACAAACGCGCGTTCTGCGCCGTGCTCGCTTAAGGGCTGCAGAAGTAGGCGTCTCTTTCCTCCTTTACAATCACCATATATGTAGAGCAAACGCGCCTTCTTCCGACGCGCTAAAGGCGGTGGGAGGGGGAGGGGGAGGGAAGGGAGGTGACTTTTAGCTGCGGCACCAAGTGCCTATTTATTTTTTGGCGCTGAGCCGTGCTCCCTCAAGGGCTGCAGAAGATAGCGCCAACCTTTCCCTTTCCCTCAAGAACCACTTATATATATATATAGTGCCTATTTATATCAGAGGCTCCGGCACCAGTCAGCAACGCCGCACGCATTTTGTGCGAACGCGGGCAAAACGCCGACGGCGTCGACCTTAGTTCTGCGTGTTGCCGGTGCTGCTGCATGTCCAAGTTTATACAGCTGATAAAGATACTATCATTTACTCCGTATAGCTCTCTACAAATTTGCTATCGCAATTGATGCTTCGCCTTTCAGGTGAAACTGCGACCACTTTTTTTGGTGCCGCAGCTAAACGTCGCCTCCCCTCCCTCCCTCCTTCCCGTCCCCCCAGAGCCTTTACCACGACGGAAATAGTTGCGTTTGCTCTCTATATATGGAAAGGAGGAAAGAGACGCTCAATTATGCAGCCCTTCATGGAGCACGGCGCAGAACGCGCGTTTGCTCTCCGACGTGCGTTCGCTCCCCGTGAAAGCGCACGTCCCTCGCGCCCTTTCACTCGCACATACAGCGTCAGGAGCGCGGCGACGATTTCATCGCCGTTGACGTCGTGCGGAACCTCACGGCGACGGCGACGACGACGGCGACGGCAGAAATCTGCTTTGGAGTGTCCATATAATTGCTATCGCAATAACAATAAAACTTGGCCGTCGTACCTGCATAGGCTCTATTATTTGTAGTGTCAAGATGATAATAGATATTGCGGAACTTAAAAATGCACGTTTACTGCTGCACCTTTTAGTAGAAGGAAAACGCCGTAATTATTACATTATAACAAAATCTAAATAAGTTATTTGCGGTAAACGCAGATGTCCAAGTGGAAAAATAAATGGCAAAGAAAAATCTGTCATCCCTTCCACTGCGGTGGAGGTGAAAGACAAGCGAAGCTGTACTAAGGTGGGAATTATGTATTTCCAATTATGACTATTAAGATGTGATGGTGTAATTGGTTATTGGACTACTAAAGAATGAGAAATATAAATGATCCGGTGGTTTTCATTTATTTAGTGACCACAGGAACCATAGCCTTATGGTCGCTACGGTACACCGCAATAGGGTGCACGGCAAAGGTTGGCACGTCCTTCATCAGCACGTCACCAACGCCGCGCGCGTTTGGTGCGAACGCGGGAAAAACGCCGCCGCCGTGGACAATAGTTCTGCGCGTTGCTGGTGCTGCTACATGTCCCAAGTTTACAGAGCTCCTCAGAATTTTGAGAATGACAGCCTATAAACAAATGTCATGAAACAAAACACCGGCAGCGCATGTTTTATGTTAAATCTTCTCAGACTGTGATTGAGCCGACAGTTCCCCTTGCGCCCGGTCGTAAGATACGCTTTTTGTGCCGCAGCTAAATATCGCCCACCCCTGCCTCCCTTCCGTCCCCCCACGGCCTTTCGCGCGACGGAAGAAGTGGCGTTTGCTCTCCGTCGTGCGTTCGCTCTCCGTGAAAGCGCGCGTGCCTCGCGCGCTTTCACTCGCACATACAGCATAAGGCCAATGAGTTTTTTATTGCGATAGCAATTATATGGACACTCAAAAGCAGATTTCTGCCGTCGGCGTCGCCGTCGCCGTCGCCGTGAGGTTCCGTATGACGTCAATGGAGATGAAATCGTCGCCACGCGCCGCCGAACGCTGTATGTGCGAGTGAAAGAGCGCGAGGGACGCGCGCTTTCACGGGGAGTGAACGCACGGCGGAGAACAAACGCGCGTTCTGCGCTGTGCTCCCTTAAGGGCTGCAGAAGTAGGCGTCTCTTTCCTCCTCTACAATCACCATATATGTAGAGTAAACGTACCCTCTTCCGACGCGCGAAAGGCCGGGGGGGGGGGGGGCGTCGTTTAGCTGCGGCACCAAGTGCCTATTTATATCAGAGGCTCCGGCAACAGTCACCAACGCCGCACGCATTTTGTGCGACCGCGGGCAAAACGCCGACGGCGTCGACAACAGTTCTGCGTGTTGCAGATGCTGCTGCATGTCCACGTTTATACAGCTGATTAAGCTACTATCATTACTCCGTATAGCTCTCTACAAATTTGCTATCGCAATTGATGCTTCGCCTTTAAGGTGAAACTGCGACAACTTTTTCTACACGCGGACACGACCATCGGAGACTGAGGCCTTAACAGCTTAGCTGTAAAAATGTCGTATGGACGTGTGGACAACTCGTGGTTTACGTCGACCATCGGACCGTTTTTGCTGAGTTCTGGCGCGCATTGTTCGCAGCACTGATACGTATTACATCTCGAACTTTTTTATTGCGATAGCAATTATATGGACACTCCAAAGCAGATTTCTGCCGTCGGCGTCGCCGTCGCCGTTGCCGTCGCCGTCGCCGTCGCCGTGAGGTTCCGTATGACGTCAATGGAGATGAAATCGTCGCCGCGCGCCGCCGAACGCTGTATGTGCGAGTGAAAGGGCGCGAGGGACGCGCGCTTTCACGGGGAGTGAACGCACGGCGGAGAACAAACGCGCGTTCTGTGCCGTGCTCCCTTAAGGGCTGCAGAAGTAGGCGTCTCTTTCCTCCTTTACAATCACCATATATGTAGAGCAAACGCGCCTTCTTCTGACGCACGAATAGCCGTGGGGGGGGGGGGGGGGGAGGCAGGGAAGGGAGGCGACGTTTAGCTGCGGCACCAAGTGCCTATTTATATCAGAGGCTCCGGCAACAGTCACCAACGCCGCACGCATTTTGTACGAACGCGGGCAAAACGCCGACGGCGTCGACAACAGTGCTGTGTGTTTCCGGTGGTGCTGCATGTCCAAGTTTGTACAGCGGATAAAACTACTATCCTTACTCCGTATAGCTCTCTACTAAGTTGCTATCGCAATTGATGCTTCGCCTTTCGGGTGAAACTGCGACAACTTTTTTTCTAACCGCAGAAGCGGGCCAGTCACCACCGGCCTCAAAGAAGTCGCACCATCGGCGAAAGCAAGAGAGCGAAGTCGGCACGCACGTGACCAACGGACAGCACTCGCCCTTCTCGCCTGGGGGCGAAGAGCATCTCGGAGAATTAGAGCACTCCAATGAAGCCGCTGCCAGGTAGGACGCGAAATGACTTCATACGAAATGACTTCTTACTTTTTTTTCTTTTTTAAGGCTTGTATAACATGTATGAGGCAGAACGAAACAAAAATAGTTTCTGTTCGGATTTAGTTATTTGTTAATAGTGTTACGGAGAGTTGTGAAGAAATGGCTTTATTTGCGCAGGAGATGGATGATGGTGACGTCACAGTGAAGCCTTAAGCACTTCGTCCTTCTCCTCTTCTCTCTTCCCAACTCGTTCTTGTATGTTTGTTACATTCACCCCCAAGCAGACGAAGCCCGTAGGGCGAGTCAGGAAGGATCAGTAGTGTAATAACGTTTCAGGCGAGGAATATGAGTCACTTGCGTTCTGCTTGATCACCGGAAAATGCCCAGGAGGCAAGGTATTACATAAGAAAGTTCACTCAAACGTTCCAGGACAACGTATGGGCCGGAAAAGTGGGACAGGAACTTTTGACACAAGGCTCGCTTGCCTTGGTGTGTCCAAAGAAGCACCAAGTCACCTTTGGCGAACGATACTGGTCCGTGATGCTCGCCGTAACGATTTTTTGAACGGTGTTGCAAGGCCGAAGTTCAAAGACGGCTATTCGATGGGCTTCTTCAGCGAGACACAGTCCTTGACACAGAATTGCCGTCGTGCAGAAAGTATCGAGAGGGTTTCACGGTAACTGTGCATACAGGAGAGATAAAATGGGCTGTAATTCGTGGTTTCGTGTTTCCCGGTGTTGTACGCGTAAGTTATGAAGGGCAGCACGTCGTCCCAGTTGTTATGGTTGGAGGAAACGTACATGGCAAGCATGTTGGTCAGTGTTCGGTTTGTCCTTTCAACAAGGTCTGTGGATGCTACGGCGTGGAGTGACGGAACTCAGAAGTGCACAGACGAAGTACCTCCTCAACGGCGTCCGCAGTGAACTGGCGACCACGGTCACTGATAACACGCGGTGGGCCATGACGAAGGACTACGGAACGCAGAAGGAAGAGCGCCACGCAGGCAGCGGTGGAAGAGGGTATGGCTGCAGTTTCTGCGTACCATGGGAGATGGTCCACGAAAACGATTATCCAACGGTTCTTATTGTTAGATAACGGGAATGGACCCAAGAGGTCAATGCCTACTTGCTCGAAAGGTGTACTGGGCGGTGTCAGTGACCGCAGGGGACCAGGTGCAGCAGTAGTTGGTCGCTTGTGACGTTGACACGTTTCACAACTAGCGACATAGTGTTGTCTGGTACATGATGGGCCAGTAAAATCGCTCTTGCATGCGGTGTAGCGTTCGTACGAAACGGAAATGACCAGATGTCGCATCATCCATAGTGCGTAAGCCGTCTGCCGCGTCGGGGAACGTACGAGTAATGGCAGCAAGACAGTCATCAAAATGATCAGCTTCGCTGTCGGTAGTCGCAAGAGAAATGCGAGAAAGGCAGTCTTCGTCAGCGTGACGACGTCCGCTCCTGTATGACAATATGAGGTCACATTCCTGAAGACGCAGCGCCCAGCGCGCCAGTCGACCTGAGGGATCACGCAAACCAACCAGCCAGCATAGAGTGATGGTCGGTGACTATCTTAAATTGTCTTCCGTAAAGATAGCAGTGAAATTTCTGCACGGTGATAATAGCTGCCAGGCATTCCTGCTCCGCAACCGTATAATTGCGCTCAGACTTGCTCACACAACAGCTGGCATATGCGACATGTTCGGCCAGGGGCGGATCCAGGTTTTTTCTGAGGGGGGGGGGGGGGGGGGTCAGCTTCTGTCATTGATGATGATGATGATAGTAGCCTTTCTTATTTACCGAAATTCACCGTTTCTGCTCACGATAAACCCGCGTTTTATACGGCTAGAGCTACACCTGTAGCCCACCGTGGTGGCTCAGACAGCGTTACGCTGCTGAGCACGAGATCGCGGGATTCGCGGCGGCCGCATTTCGATGGAGGCGAAGTGCAAAAACGCCCGTGTGCTTGCGTTGTAGCGCACGTTAAAGAACCCCAGGTGGTCAAAATTAATCCGGAGCCTTCCATTACGGCGTGCCTCATAATCAGAACTGGTTTTGGCACGTAAAAACCCAGAAAGAGGAAGAAGACCTGTAGCGAAACCAGATATCGGTTTCTCCGAGCTTATAGGAAAAGGACGTTACCCAATACAGCCATGTGCTTGGCGGCTGTGCCTGATAATACCGGGTGTTCAAAACTAAGCTTTATGCTTTTCTTAAAATTAGGCACTGGGCACACGAAGACCACCTGTGCAAATAAGTTATGTGGTCAGGGGGGCACAAAGTGAGATGATAATTATCGCTGTGAGCAGCCCAATTAACTAAAATTGAACAATTATTTTTTGTCGACTGCAGTAAGTGGGTATGTTTGTATTGAAAACTTAGAGGCAGTCGTGTTTATTACTGCAGTCAATAAAAAGTTAATTATTCAATTTTAGTCAGTCCGGCTGCTGACAGCGATAATTATGGTCTCACTTTGTGCCCCCCTGGCCACATGACTTATTTGCGCAGGTGGTCTTCACGTGCCTCCCAGTCCCTAATTTTAAGAAAACCATAAAGCTTAATTTTGAACACCTGGTATATCTAGCCTGTATTGTTTCTTAAAATAAAATTTGGGATGATCTGTTGCAGGTTCGTTATAAATGTGTAAGCACAGGTCCGTCTTTGGAGTTCTGTTGGGACACCTTGATTTCCTTAAGAAGATTCTTGTGTTCGGCTGAGACACCTTCGTTTGCTTTGGAGCTCCGACGCGGCAACCACTACGCTGGTTGTTTACGATATGCGAATCACCGCGTATGAAGACTCACGACGCCACCTACAAGAAGAACGATGCGGCGTAGTAGCCGAGAGCGCGAGCCAGCGTCTTCATGTTTTGTTTCCCACGCGACGTCATCCTTTTACACAAGGCGCGCATCTGCTCCCGTTTCTCTAACCACGCGACGCCATCCTAGGCCCGCGCGCTGGCGTTGGCCGCTGACGTCACGCTTCCCCACTTCGCAGCCGCTGCTCGAGGCTTCGCCCCGCTCCGCAAGAACGCCCACTCAGACAAACGGATCCGGCTGCTTTGAGCCTCATATGCTTAATGTACGACAATAAAACTGCGAAGGTTCAATGAAAAACTTGCAGCATACTGCGCTCGTACTGGATATTGTCAACATGTAACTGTGATCGCAATGAGTGCTACAGTTAAAAAAAGTTGCCCATGCGTAGTTCCTAGTTTAGCTGTTAGTTGTTATTATTTATACAGGGTTTGTCCGAAAAGTAATGTCGGTAATGTCAATTAAAAAGAAACTATTGATCATATCGGTACAACACAATAAAATGTTTCAAAATAGGCTCCTCCTGCGTCGTTACATTGCTTCTAGCGAGATTTCCAATCATCGAAGGCGTCACTGACAGTAGGCCTCCTTAGGAATGTCCTTTATAGCCTTGGTGCAAGCCTCTTCGACTTTGCCAACTGTCGCGAAATGTTGTCCTTTCATGGGAATTTTCAAGCGCAGAAAGAAGAAGAAGCCTGGGAGAGCGACGTCAGGGCTGTAGGGCGGCTGAGGAACCATTGGCATCTTTCAATCGGCCAGGAAGCGGGTCACGAGGAAGGCGGTGCAGGCTGCATGGTGCATTCTCATGGTGAAGTTTCCAATTGCCCCCGATATCAGGCCGGGTGCGATGAATCCTTTGTTTGAGTCGCTTGAGAATTTTTGACCTTTGACTTGCTAATTCTGGCCTTCTTGGGGCGAGGGGACGCCGAGCTGTGCCACTTGGCACTTAGCCTTTTTGTTTCGGGGTCGTATTCAAACACCCAAGTCTTGTCACCTGTGATGACATTGTGCAAAACGTGGGGGTCACATTCGCAAAAGTTCCAAACCTCCTGGCACGTTTCAACTCGGTTCGATTGTTGGTCGTCCATTAACAATTTGCGCGAGATCTTCGCGCACACTTTTCGCATCTGAAAATTATTCGTCAAAATCTTGTGAATGGTATTTTTTGGAATGTTTACTGTCTGTGCCACTAAACGGACACTCAAACGAGGGTCTGAGTACAAAATATCTCTCGCGCGCGTCACATTTTCGTCGGTGATGGTCGTTGATGGCGGTAAAGCGCGGGCTTCATCGCTGACCTCTTCACAACCTTCTAAAAAGACCCTGTGCGCCCGGTAAACTTGACCTTGTGACAAACAATTATCACCAAAAGCTGTCTTTATAATAGGAACAGTTTCCTGTGCAGACTTGCCGAGTTTCACACAAAACTTGATGGCGGTCCTTTGTTACAACGAGCGCTGCATTACGGCTTGCACGGTAAATGAAAATGAGTTGACGAAAAAATGCCAGGCCTGCGCGGCACACGCAGCACAGACAGCGTAAGCTAGAGGAGCGTTTCGACAGTACTACCTAGTAATTTGAGTGAATGCGTCAGGAACGCGCTTGGGACGCCGTCGCGCGTGCAAGCCGACGCGTTCCATCGCCGATGGCAAGCGCCGTTCGGCCCAGCCAAGCGGCGGACAATGCAACTACGGCTGTCATATTCGCTCCCACTGCAACGCGCCCGACGCGGCCTGCTTGGGAGACTCCGTCACGCGTGCAAGCAGACGCGTTTGATCGCCGGCGGCATCATCGCGACCCGAAACGGCTATTGGAATGAGCCCATAACAGCTTACGCTGTAAAACCTTGTCCTTACTCTCCAGATGGTCGCAGACGACTGAGCGACCGCGCGTGCGTAAGCTAACTTCCCCCTACACCAATCCCAACTGGTCTTAGCGCGCTGCGACGTATAGTCGCTTCACAATATAATCACTGACATTACTTTTCGGACAAACCCTGTATATGAACACTTCAGCCACTGACCTCTTTCATCAAGCAGGTTGGTCGCGGAACCGATGACAGCCAATGAGGCAACCGATGACACCCCAAGGGGCAACTAAGTTGATCAGGCGCGAAGGCACTCGCGCGGACATTGGCGTGCTTGGCAAAAGGGACGTCTCCTCGTTCATTCGACGCCACCGACGGGACGAGTAAGGCACCGCCGGTGCCAGGAGGTCGAGGTGTTCATGAGAAAAAATAACTACGACAACTTCGCAACACCACACCCCGACGGAATACAACTAAGCTTGTGAGCGAGCTAGCTTTACTTCCACATGGCTGATATCACTGGTACTCGCCAAAAATACTCTTGAAGAATGCTAGTGGCCATATTTTTTTGCCACAGGGCCCTCCCGCTGTCAGCGAGGGGCCGATGCGGAAATCTGAGGGGGGGGGGGGGGGTACGCTCCTATTCCGATTCCACTAGCATCAGTGTAAACTTCAGTCGGGCAAGATGGGTCGAAGTGAGGCAAGAGGGGTGCTGACGTTAGTATAAACTTCAGTTGCGAGAATGATGCGTCGCACTCTGGTGTCCATGTGAAGGCCGCATCCTGTCGCAGAATACATGTCAACGGGTGAACGATGTCGGCAAATCGGGATACAAAACAACAAAAATAGGAACATCGGCCAATGAATGAGCGAAGTTCTCATGCTGTCTGCGGTGGTTTGAAGGAGCTGACTGATTGACTGTTAACGAGGATCGGGTGTGACGCCATCCTTATCGACTAGATGTCCCAGAACCAATGTTTGACGCTCGCCAAACCGACACCTTTTTTTTTTTTTTAGTTTAAAACTAGTCCAGCTTTTTTGATGCAACTCAGACCAAGGCTCAGGCGGGCGTTATATTCTTCCAACGTGCGGACAAAGATTAGAACATTATTCAGGTAACCCGTGCATATCTCCCCCTTATATACGTAATATCGTATCCATGGATCGTTCAAAGGTGGCGGGGGCATTGCAGAGGCCAAAAGGCATAACATTCGAATAAGCCACCTGGGGTAGGGTGGCTAGAATTGGGAGGTGTGAAAAGCGCGGCGCGTTTCCCTTGCCAGACAGGGTCCCTCGGTGCGCCACCGCCGTCGCAGATTCCCTGTAGGACAGCATCACGGGGTTGCTGTTGCGTCGTTTTATTTTAATCGGTTACGTGGTTTTTATTTACGTGGGTCATGCATTTGTGAGCTGTAGTAAAGATGCACTCTAAAACGAAGAAGAAAACTGAACGCTGGTGCTTCGTTTCTGAGTGCAATTCTGGGTGCCGGTCGTCCCCCGAAAAAGTATTTGTTCCCAGCACCGGCGTTATACCGGCGTGCAAAGACGTGTTTCAAAAGTGGGCTCGCGCAATACCGAGATCTGACAGGCAACTCCAAGAGAAGAAAGTAAACTTCTCTTGGAAAGTTCTGCAAAGTTCAAATAAACCTGTTCCTGCATGCATGTGTTTTACAGCAAAGCTATCGCGGACACGATCCCCCAGGATCGTGTGCGCGTGTAAAAAACAAACAAAAAAAAAAGAAAGAAAGAAAGAAAGAAAAAAGAAAACTAGCATCATCAGCATTTCGGCTCCATGTGCGTGGCGGTTGCCGCGCAGTTGTGCCTTAATACAGGTGTCAAATTACTCAAGTATTATTGAGTAATGGACACAAGTAATACTTGTATTCCATTACTTCGTTACATTACATCCATTACTCAAGTAATACTTGAGTAATGGATTACCAACTTGCCCGGAATGCTGCTCTCACAGGTGTCAAAACGGATGAGTAACATGACTGATAGGTCATGAGATCAATAACATCACGTGCTCGTCAGTTACGTCACGATTAACGATAATAAAATCACGTGTGGCGCATACCCGCACTGGATATGCGCGGGTATGAGCCAGGAACAATAAAGAAAGAGAGCACGAAAGAAAGGAGGAAGCTTAGAAAGAAATCACGTGTGGCTCATACCCGCGCTGCTGGATATGTGGGCATGAGCTGCCGAGAAGAGGAGCGGGAGAGATCTCGTCGGCGTCGCGGGCGGACTTTACGCAGCAAACGCACTATTTGGGCATCGCGCCGGCGAAATCAAGACACCGGTGTCCTTGTTCTTTGACGAACATGCCGAAGACGCTCAATATTGTGACTGGCTGATGAAGAAGACGTGTACGATTACTCCAAAGAAGACGATGCGCTTAATTTCGCGAGCTAGGCGACACCAACAACTACCATCTTGTCAGCCGCTACAGTTATTGTAAATATCCTGTAATATATTGCTTACGTCTTTTCCCCCGTAACAATTAAGATAATCAATAAAGATAATATATAAATTCACTATAGCAATATTCACTGCCGCAGACCCACCATAGTCACAGCTTCGCTGGCTTCCATCTTCACAATAGTGGAAGGGCTCTGGATTTCTTTTATTTCAATTTTACTGTGTGCAGAGAAAATGTACACACAATTTTGAGACCAGTGGCATGTAACGGGTCTAAATACATGTTTCTGCAAAGGAGCAGGCAAGCATTTAACAATGGGACTAAACATTAAAAACATGGTTTGAATTAGTTGCAGCGATTCATAATTGTAATGGGGAAAACGGCATGACACTAAAGTACATTGGAATTAAAATTAATGCTAAGTTGCTATCTGGAAAAGTTAATAGAGAGTCTGGAATAAAGCTTTTTCCTGACATAAAAGTTTGGTTAATTTTTCTATAGCTGTAACTATAATGCATAAGCTAATATATTCTTTCATTTGCACTATTGATGTTTTTTTTTTCAGCGGAACATGTTTCCACAAAAAAAAAAAAGGTGGTGCATTCAACCCTTGGCTAAATGTTTACATTTCTGCACCTGAAAGGAGGAGCCTAGCACGATCCGAATGAATGTGCAGCTCTATGATACACTTTCGCTTCTAAATCAGGTGCTCTTGTGCCGTGTCGAACCGCGTCATCAAATCCAGTTTCTCGTTGGTGCGCGCCACGTCTCACTCCGTCCCCTCTCGACGCGCATGCTTTCACGGGCATCCGAGAAGAACAAGCTGCGCGATTAGAGTGTGCCATATGTTAGTGCAGAAGCTCAGAAAAAAAAACTTAATACTCAGAACTGGTGCACACAAAGTAGCACGAGCGAGATTCGTCGGGCGCGAGCAGCGCTACGCAGTACGCCTCCCGTCCTGGCTTCTACTCCCGTCCGACTCTACTCCCGTCCTGGCTTCAACAACAATACTCCCGTCCTGGCTTCAAACAACAAAGAGCTTCCCCTAGAATTATCGTAGATATTTTCTTTGCCAATTTCGTGCTTGAAAGTTCTGTATGTTCCCAGTGCTGATTTCGTCTGCATCTGTTTTCCATAGATCCCGCGTACAGCGCCCCTTGCGGCACCGGCGCGCTTTGGGGACCGGTTTCCGCCGCGCGCCGCTGCCGCCCTCTGCCGCGGGCCGCTGGAAACGTTTTGGTAGGGTGCTGGGGCTTTCGTCGGTTGATTTGTGAACCTGCGCCCGTGTTAAGTGCGCATCGGTTGTGCGTTTCGTGGATCGCGAATAATTATTAATGGCTTCTGGGGGGCAGCATGTCGTTCCTGGAAGCCATGTAGCACTCACCAACTATATACATGTAGGGTGAGCAGGCCTGAGTGTGCTGTTTTGTTTACAGTGCGGCCGATAAAGGCACGCTGAGTTCCCTCTGCCGTAGCGGCTGCTTTGGAGTTTGTTGGCGCTAACTCTTGCACTTGCACCTCGCTTTTTTTTGTAATTCTTTTTACACATTCTTTAGCATTTCGCATAAATAAGATGTTTCCGAGTGCGCAGCCTTCCACGTCGGATTTAGCAAAGCGATGCACTTGTTTACATCGGCATCTACAGCCACAGATCGTTGTTAGCGTCAAAAAATGGGGGAAAGGTGCATATATGAAAAGGCGCTGATATGAAAGAATGTCAAAACGTAGAATAAAACACATATCTGCTCATATGAGCCGCGTTGTTCCATCGTGAGACGAGTCAGTATGAGCGGCTGAGCCATTTAAACAACGGCGACTGTGATCCAGTTACAAATATTGGGCTGTTAATTTATTACTGATTCTCGCTTTTCTTTAACTTCGCGATAGTTAGTTTGCGCGTGTCATAAAGCATTATTAGAGCAAACTGTGCTCGCATAAGCGCTCATTTAAAGGCCGTGTTGTGCTCCTGCAAAAACGCGGATGCCATCGCTGACACCGTTGGTATATAACTGAGCGAAGCGGCTGTTTATGCTGCTGCATACCGAATGTACCGTCTCGTGTTTCGGGTTTGACGCAGAGATAAAGAGTACATCTCAGGAATTAAGAAATGTGTCAGCATGCCAACACGTAAAAACCCACCCATCTACGTTGCGAATACGACCGGCAGCCTACGGGAACGGTGACGTATACAGATGTTGGCACTGCAGGCGTTATGCACAGCGCTGTGCCCCGCTTGCAACTTATTGTGTACGTGGCGATCGAAGCGAAGAGTCGTTTATTTCAAATCGCTAAGGCTAGAATTGGACTATAAAAGCAGTTTCCTTCATTATAACTTGCTTACTTTTCAGTACCGGTTCGCCGGTAGCGGGTGTGCGAACTCGACGGCGCCAGGCCTAATTAACCTTCGCTGAACAGGATCAACATTGGCTCAAACTTATGTGCACGGATTGAGAGGGTAGAATCTTGTGCATTTCAACTTTGTAGGCATGTCTTGAGCTCACTTTGAGCGCGATTATTTACATATACTAACGAAGCCGTTGCGGCTATCGTGTTATCGGTTCGAAGGCCGATCGCGCGCGGTTCGGTCGAATGATGGTGGGCACGCTGATTTTATCGGTGCCGTCGACAAGAAAGCCCGTCGCAGTACAACTCGCGCTCGTGGGTTATGTTTTGTAGGCCTGGTATGATAAAATGGTCTCAGCGACACAGGGCTGAATGGTCGGCCAATCGTAGGCGTGCGCGTCTTGTCGGTCTCGTATCGACCCAGTGTTACCGCGCCTTGAACGAGTACGTGAAGTCGGGCACACGCTGCCACTACCAGCAAGCGAGGACCGACGCTGCAAGAAGTCTTCGTCAGCAGCGTGTTTTTAAGTGTCGTCCAAGTGTAACGCAGGGGTTTATCGATAAATTTGCTATTGCAGCCATCAATGCAAGGCGGCAACTACGTGGTTCCCTGTGCAGTCTGGACGAAGCCCTCACCGCTTTCTGTTAAATGTGGAGTTGCAGTTTTACGCTACGCACGCTTTCGGTACCGCAGCGACGTCGAGCTGCCAGTGAAGTTTAAACGAGGTACACAGCACGAGTTTGCATTTGCAGTAGCGCGCGTGCGAGCGCATTCTTTTTTTTTTTTTCGGGGGACGTTTCCTCGAGACGGGGCCGCACGGCCGCGCGCGCGACCCTTCCAAAACGTTTCGCGACTAATCCGCCAGGGCAGGGCGCATGCGCCGTAGCGCCGTGAAAAAGGCGGATTCTAGCCACCCTACCTGGGGTCACGAAGGCGTTCTTTTCCTTGTCATTAGGTTCCATAGGTATTTGCCATGACCCCGATCGTAAATCAAGCGTCGAAAAATAAGCAGCGTGTAAGCAATCGAAGACATCCTTCTTCGTCACTGCGTTTAGGCGTCTGTAGTCTGCGCAGAATCCCCAGGAGCCGTCTTTTTTCCGGACGAGTATTATTGGAGCTGCCCACGGGCTGCACGACTCTTGAACGCCACCGTTGTTCATAATTTTCTTGACTTGTTCTGCGACAACTTTGTGCTTAGAGGATGTCACGCGGTAATGTTTCTGGCGAATGGGGTCTGCTGAGCCGGTATCCATTTTGTGGGGAGCGCGTGATGATGGTAAATGAAGTGGCGCATCTCCGCGAGTAAAATCGAATGCAGCAACATGTCGGGACAGGACTTCTACCAGTGCTTGACGCTCAGATGTAAGAGAACCTTGCTGATCATACTGGGTATCGGCTTTCAGAAGGGCGATAATTGCAAGAAGAGTAAGCAGGAGCGGGCTCTGCAGTGAATACAGCTATTGAGCCGCATGAAACTTCCTCGAAAAGGACAATTTTCATGCCTCGAGGAAGGACAACTGGCGTGGCGAAAGAATTCAGCACGCACAACGTTGCGACTCCTCTCATGATGTACACGACAGAGCAAGACACAAATATACATTTTTAGCACATTTTATGCTGAGAAGCCTAATCACGAGGTCAACACAAGCAGCATCAACAGTAGAAGTTGATCGGACATTCGTTAGGTACCATGAGGGCCAAACACTTCATCAAGCACATGCACTTAGTGTGCCCCTTTCTTCGCCATACGGGCGTTGTTCAGAAAGCGTGGGTAAAGGCACCTCGTTCACATGTAATTTACCACTACCACAGTCCACAGAAGCGCCGCAGTGTAGAAGAAAATATATGCCGAGAATTACATCATGCGAACAGCAGGAAAGGGCTAAAAACTCTGACACAAACACTTTCCCAGCCAACGTAACACTTACAGCGCAAACACCAAGGGGGTGAAGCCACTCGCCGCCGACTCCACGAAAGGTAACGGCATCGTCCCATGTAAACATAACTTTGTGGCCGAGGCGGTTCTTGAAAGCGAGGCTCATATGACAGACACATTCGCATCAGTATCAACTAAAGCAATGGTTGGTAGTCTGTTAACTAGCTTATTCACTTTGTTTTTGATCATCACAACACAACAGGCATTTTCCAAAGAGCATCAGCCGACCTCACCTCCATCGGCCGCGGATGCTAGTTTCCCGGCGCCGAGGGGACGGAGAACGACGAGGACGGTTAATTGGTGGAGTCAGGCTGTGGTCAGACGCTGGCGAATCGCTACGGCTGATCTCGCGTGAGAAACGCGGTCCCTTGGAAGTGAACTAGTCTACGGGCCATGCGATGTACGGGTTCCAGGTGGCGGGTACACTACCGATTGAACATCGGTAGTGTACTTCGTGCCTGACGGCGTTGGCGACAGTAACGAGCTGTGTGTCCCGTGGAACCGCAGATGTACCACGTGGGAGGGTTGCGGTTCACTGTATATTCCTCAAAATCAATGCTACTTCGCTGTGGGCGGTAGGCGAGTTCGTTCTCATTGGGGTAACTCGCCTCTGGTGTTACCTTGGATTGGTTGTTTCCGTCGTATTTTAGTCCTGGTAGTAGGATCGACGTTGCTCTGGTCGCGCCCCGGCATCATAAGTCACGGGGCCTTGGGAATAATGACGTGGGTCTGCCCACCGTGATCGAGCGTCATAGGTAGAGCCTCTTTCGTAGAGAAGTGGTGGCTATCGAGGTGGGGTCGTCGAAGTAAGATTGAGCGACTGGTCATTATCTATGCTTGCAACGGCTGTAACGTTGGCTAACCAGCCAAACATCGTCTTAAGTTGCTCGAACGTGCGGCAGTGCCGGATGACGTCGGCGACGAAGGACAGGTTGTCTTTAGCGATCAGAAACCTGTAAACATCCTCGGCGACTCGTTTAAGGATGTGCCCTACTTTGTCTTCCTCGGACATTCCCGAGTCCACCATCCTGCAGAGTTTTAGCACTTCCTCAATGTACTCGTAGGTCGTGCATGTTTCGCCCGGCACTTGCGCGCGTTGTGATAGCGTCTGTTCTGCCCTTTTATTGCGATAGCAATTATATGGACACTTCAACCGGATTTCTGCCGTCGGCGTCGCCGTGAGGTTCCGTATAGATAAAATCTTCGCCGCGCGCCGTATGCCCCAGCGGAAGCGTGCGGGGCGCGCGCTATCACGGAGAGCGAACGCACTCAATCTCCCACGCGCAAGCAAGGAAGCGGAAAGCCAGCGCCGGAGGGAGCAGGGGGGGGGGGGAGGGGGCACTTCTCTGCCAACAACCGCCCTCGTCGCTCGTCCGCACACTCTCTTATCTCTCCCACGCGCAAGCAAGGAAGCGGGAAGCCTGCGCTGGAGGGAGCGGGGGGGGGGGGGGGGGGGCGCACTTCTACGCTGCCAACAACCGCGCTCGTCGTTCGTTCGACCGCACCGTCTCTTATCTCCACACGGCTCTGACCTTTATGCGCCGTGCATGCGCCGCTCAGTTTCCGTTGAAGCGATAGACCGCACGTACCTTCGCCCGCTGCGCGGCGTATGCGCTCGCTGCCAGCGTTTTGACAGTCGTTGGCTGCAGTCATTCAGTCTGATCTATTCATGTTTGTTTGTGCGCGTTCACACCACGCTTGTTCATTCAGTTAGTAATAGTCGGGCCACATTTTCCAACGCACGCTACACATGCAATGCTGCCCAGATCGGCAGTGCAGAATTACAGGTGTGTCCCTTCGCAAGCGCTGCCCACGGTAAGCGCTTCTCATCAACACTACCGTTTCACACGCGCCTTCTCATGGTCATCGAGTCTCTCTTCATGTCGGTCTACTTACGCCGCAGCACACCTGCTTACTTAATCAGCTCATGTTTACTACAATTCATATTGCTACCAAGGCCGCTCACCTTACTTCGTATGACATTGCTGTGTTGCTATCGCATTCATTGCTTCGCTCTTAGGGCGAAACTGTGACATTTTTTTCTTTTTCGTCACTGAGTTACCAAAGCTCTCTTTGATTTGCGAAACGAATCTTTCCCGTGTTGTCAATGTCACCCCGTTGTTGTCGAACCAAACTAACGCGGTACCCGTAAAAAAGAACCTAACGTTGGAAAGCTGAGAAGCGCTATTCGACTTGTTGTAGGCGCTCACCCGTTTTTAATGAATGAGCCATTCCTCGACGTCTTCGCCCGGTTTTCCGGCGAAGGAACGTGCATCTCTTAGTTGTTGGACGGAACTGGCAGGGGCTAAGACAGGCCGTTGTTCTTTCGCGTTGTGGGACATCTCCAACTCCTGTGGGTTCGGTGGAAGGCCAGCAAGGCGACGGCTTCGACGAAGAACTTGCGGTCCAACCTCCATCTTCGGGTGTCGATTACCCAGAACCTCCACCACAACTGTTACGGAGAGTTGGGAAGAAATGGCTTTATTTACAGGAGATGGATGATAGTGACCTCCCAGTCCGGCCTCTAAGCACTTCGTCCTTATCTTCTTGCCAACTGCTTCTTGTATGTTCGTTACAATATGAATGTAAATGTATGATGTGCCCTGCTGTTGCCTGCTGTAACAGGTGCGAGACCTTCGTCAAGCGCTCCGACATTTAGTCTCACGCCTTCCATTAACCCCTGTATTGATAGGAAATAATAATAATAATAATAATAATAATAATAATAATAATAATAATAATAATAATAATAATAATAATAATAATAATAATAATAATATTAATAATAATAATTTAATTGCCTATCTGTGTTTCTGCGCTGGTCTGCTTGCATCGCACTTTGAGCGCGTGCTGCTGTGTGCACTGACGGTTATCCATCGCCTGAATTTAGGCGGCTGTAATGCACCAGGGTAGTAAATCGCATTCATACGGGAGAAGAAGGGTGTAGATCGAGGCCGGGGAGATAGGCTGCAGTCTCGCGTGGAGGCTGAAGTATGCCGCATCGAGAGAAAAGGAAAAGGAGACGCGGCGACCCGCCCTTGCTCTTTCCCACTCACCGCCGAAACGCACTCTTCGGAAGCAGCTTCCGGCTTATCTTGAAGGAAAAGGGTCGCGCCACGTGCGCTACACACTAAACATTTTAACACCCTTAAGGGTGTAAATCAGTTTGTCGCCAGTTTGTCGGTGCTGTTGCCTACACCATACAGTTGGGGTGCTATTATAGCACCCTAGAGGAATGGTGTCCAGCAAAAACCACGAAGGGTGTTAGGGTGTTAGTCCACCTTAACACCCATTTTCATAGCTGTTGAAAGGGTGTACACCCTTTTATTTCTACAGTATACGAAAGGCAGGCTCAGCTGTACATGCCTTGAATTACGACTATATAGAGCGATCCACGCATAACTCGTGTGTGCCAGAAGGTTCAAGTTCAGCTACCAAACAAGGCGTCTGATAGCCAAGCTTGAAGCTTCGATAGGCATATACAACATTTATACGTGTGGATAACAATAAATATTAGTAATTCAGGGCCAAACCTGTCTTCACTGCACAAATGAAACCTAGAAAATTATAACTTCTGAGAGTGTGTATCTACATCAATGGTTGTAACGATTTACATTTCCATATAATATGTAACACAGACCAGCAAGACATACATATGATACTACATTTCAAGGAAAGTAAATATACTTTTTCCATGCTAGAATACATAAATACGTAATACATAAGTAACAACCTAAAACGCGCAATCACCAAATTCATTTGTAAGTACACGAAAATTTACATTTCCTACAAAAGTGTTTTCTTTTTTAACATAACTGCTCAAATCTGTCCTATTATACAGGGTGTTTCAGTTAACTTGGGCCAAACTTTAAAAATATGCAAATGCTCCGTAGGTGCACAGAACCAAGGTCATGTTTTTGCCATCGCTTGCAGATAGACTATTTTTTGTATTCCACCTAATTAGATAATTATACTTAATTATTTATTCAACTTCTCAATTATTATAATTAGATGACAAGTGTCATTTAGAAAATTGTATAGAGCAACATAAGAAACTCCCGACACAGCTTTCTGTTGCTCAATACGTGCAACACAAAAGTGTTTTTCCGAGCATGAAAGATACCCGCCGTGGTTGCTCAGTGGCTATGGTGTTGGGCTGCTGAGCACGAGGTCGCGGGATCGAATCCCGGCCATGGCGGCAGCATTTCGATGGGGGCGAAATGCGAAAACACCCGTGTACTTAGATTTAGGTGCACGTTAAAGAACCCCAGGTGGTCCTAATTTCCGGAGTCCCCCACTACGGCGTGCCTCATAATCAGATTGTGGTTTTGGAACGTAAAACCTCATAATTTAATTTTAATTTTTTTAGCATGAAAGACGCCCGTGAATACACGTAAAGTGCCTCGAGTGGCCAGTCGCACGACAATTTTGCTTCAAATTGTCGCTTCAAATTGAGCAGCAAAAACGGCTTTTGAAGCTTCATTTACGGAACACAAGACACATGGTGGCGATTGCACAGTCCTGCTTCCCCTCTGTTCGATTCGTCAACTCTCTACATTCGCGCCTTCTCTTGTGTAGCCACAAGTGGCTACACAAGAGAAGGTGGAGGGTATGTAGTCAAAGTGGAGGGTATGTAGTCACAAGGTATAACGACGGTACTCGAATATAAACGCTTGCTGAAAATAAGATTGTAAAAGAGAGAACTGTTTATCGGGCCAATGTTCAGGGCCAATGTCCGGCCCTGGACATGGAGCAACATCTGATAACGACGGAATCGAGCATAAACCGCGATCGTGGAATCTAATCACACTAGTTACGTGCCACTATTTGTACATCCCTCGTCGTACATTCTAGAGCAGTCTGGGATGGCGGAATCGGACATGACGACGATGACCCTTTCTTGCTTGTAAAATGTTCGGAAATGGACCAGTAATTATGCGGGACCGATAACGGGACCACAACGGTGATAGTTCGTGTAAGCTATCAGCGCCAATAGTAAAAAAAAAAAAAAAAAAATCGCGCACGCGTGACAGTATAAAGCGCTGTGATCCTTCTGTTTAATCAAATGGCAGGGTTTAGCGTCCCGAAACTTATTCACTATGGGTTATTAGGTACGCCATAGCGGAGTACTCTGAATTAATTTTGACCCGCTCAAGTTCAACATGCCCCCATGGCACGGTACACGAGCATTTTTTGCATGCTGCCCCATTGAAATCTCGGCAGTTGCTGTGGGGTCGAACCCATAACATCGTGCTGTTGGTTGAAAGTGAATGTAAAAAAAAAAAAAAAGACAGGACGGAAAAAATGTACCTCTCAATGCATTTTCAATTTGAACGAAATTATTACACGTTAAATGCACTGCCCTCATGTTGATCAGTTTGTATTTGTTGTTTCTGTGACTACGCGAATTCGCTGAAAATCGGCGTAAACGAACAAGTACAACATCTTAACTTGATGCACAGAAAGAAACAGCGTTGTCTGCTTTGTACGTGCACTGCGCCTAAGAACCCACATGTTGACACGAAAGTAACCAAAGCCGAAATTCACTTGTATTACGAAACGCAAATACTTGAATTGCCGACTAAAAAAAAAAAAAAAAAAAAAAACAAAAAAAAAAAAAAAAAAAACTAGCATAGCTTGGACTGGAGGCGGAATGCGAATAGCGGAGCTGATGGGCACCTAGCTAAACCTGGCTTCTGGGCTAGGCTAAGCAATACCAAGTCATTCGCTGCATTTTCCGGAATTTATTGATTATTGATTGATTATCCATTAGCTATTTATTGGCTATCACAAGGTATAACCTACGTATTTCGGCTAGGCTAAGCACTACCAAGTCGTCCCCAGCATTTTCCGAAATTTATTGATTGATCAATTATTCATTAGCTATTGATTGGCTATCGATTAGCTATTGAAGGTAGTGGCTACGTATTTGGGCTACGCTAAGCATTACCAAGTTATCCCCACCATTACCCGGAATTTATTGATTATTGATCGATTATTGATTCGCTATTGATTGGTCATTTATCGGCTAACGCAAGGTATTGGCTACGTCATTGGGCTAGGCTGAGCACTACCAAGTCATAAAAAGCACTTTCCGGAATTTACTGATTCCTGATCGGTTATCAATTAGCTATTGATTGGCCATCGACTGGCTATCGATGACTAGGCTTAAGTAGTCCCAACCATGCTTAGCTAGACTTAGCCAGGCTCAGCTTCTCTATTTCACAGGGGTATGTGCCATTGCGCTTGGGCCCTTTCTGCACTACCACTAAGATCGGCCCACAATTTTTGTAGACGACTAACGTTATAACGGCCGGCTTAAACAGCTCCGCTGTTAAAAAGACTATAAAATGAAATTGTATAACACTTATAGAATTCCTTGTTTTATGTGACATCGTTGCGCATGAGCGGTAGCTTTTATGTCACCTGTTGCAATAGAGCTAGAAGAGGTTCTAGCGGCAGTCTATTACGAAATTCAGCTAACCAATAGAACAGCGTATTTCAACATTCTCGGTTATGTTATTTTCTCGAATTCTAGCATTGTACTTTGCAATAGTTCTACGGGATTTAAGAGTGAGATGAAATGGTTAGTGGTGTGTACATAAGAAGGCACCTAGGACTTCGCTGTATATTGCTGCACAACTATTTTGGCAAATGTAGTATGGGCGTTCAAATCACACAGTAGCGTACAGAGGTGAATAATAAACAAAGGATGTATTTTTTTTTCGTTTTTACCACTTGTCAGCAACAACTCCATAGTGGAAAACCTGAAAGTATATCTGTCTCTATAACAAATAATATCTGGTTGGCTGGTATCCCTTTAATATAACCGAGAACTGGACCATGCTTCGTTAAGGCTCGAGGGCTAACTGGACAAACTGGGCCGGACTGGGTATGGCCGGGCCAGGTTGTCAAACACCGGGCATGGTTCGGGCGGGCTGGTATTTTCGAGCTCAGGTTTGACCCTGGGCCAGAAAGAACGGTCCATGCAGTGCTCCACTGCATGCAGCATGAACACACCGAGAAGCGGCAGTTATAGATGGATTGGTTCCAGCCGTGGTGGCCTCCTACAATGCTACTTATTGCTGCTTCTAAATGTGGGATAATTTTGAGTTCTGGTTTTTCGTGAACAGGATCGATGGCGCCGCTGAAGCAGGAAGCGGCAAGGACGAGGCTGTAGTTAGCCCCGTAAGCCCAACGTCGGGGCCAGCCGCGCCAACACAAACGGCCCAGGCCAAGGGCACCGAGACCGCTGACGCTAGCGTCACCGGCGTGGGCATTGGGCGGACGAAAAAGAAACACGGCAAGAAAAAGCGTGGCAAAGGCGGAGAAGTCGAGGCACCGTCGCCTGCCCCGGTCCTGTCGTCGTCGAGTCTGCTGAGCCCGCAGAGCCCCGACGAGCAGGGGGCGCAGCAGTCTGGCATTTCCAGGCCACTCAGTGAGGAGTTCCCTCCACCGAAGGACCCGCTCTCGTCCCCCGAAGCGCCGGCCCAGCGGTCCACCGATCAGCCGACTTCGACCTCGGGACCTCTGTCTCCGCCGGAGGCCGCTGCCAAAGAGGCCGGAGAGGAGATCTCCATGCAGCCGGGCGAAGTGCTGATCCCGCGAGATACGATGCCTTCGGACATACAGGGCTCGACGGCGCCGAGGGAGGAAGCTGCTGACGAGGTGGCGGCACGGGAGAGGCGAGAACACTTGTGCGGTGTGCGCGGCTTCTACCCGGACTTCCTGCAGAAGTACCGCACGCCACGCTGCGCGCTGACGGTGCTGTGCCTGGTGTCGTTCACGCGCAGCTTCTCGATGGCTGGCGTCATGATGGTGGTGCTGCCGACACTCGAGCGGCGCTACCAGCTCAAGGGCTACGAGAGCGGCATGATTCTGAGCAGCAACGACGTGGCCAGCTGCCTGACCATGCTGCCCGTGGCATTCCTGGCAACGTCGCGCAACAAGCCGCTCTTCATCGGCTACGGCATCGTCACCATGGGGCTGGGCAACTTCGTTGTGGCGATGGTCCACTTTCTGTCACCGTCCTATCAGTTGTCGTCGGCCGGGAGCGACTTGTGCCCGATGATGGACATCGGGTCGTCGTGCGCCAAGTCCGGAAGTATCAGGTGCGTAGTTCAGTGATAACAGGAGCGCTTGATTTGCCCTTTAAAGGGCCCCTAAACCCCCAGATATTTTTTGAACATTTCAAGTAAACACGCGCATCGAGTTCAGAATGCCGTCACGATCAACGATGCCAAACGCTGCAGCGCTACGCGCCGCGGACGCGCCACACAAATTAAAAAAAAAAAAAAAAACAATGCCGTTCTCCTCTCCTGGCTTTCTCCAGCGGTCGTCACGATGTCTGGTGATGTCAACCGGGTCGACGATGTCGATTAGTCGAGCAAGAACCTACGACTTCCGGTTAGTCTGCTAGCAGGTACGCGCGCTCCCCGCTCTTGCTCGCTTGTGCGCCCTTGCGAATCGGTAATTACAGCCCGCAATGCAAGTGCAAAATCGGTCGCGTTCCAACACAGTCGCGCTTAGCGGTCTTATTAGCTGCGCGGAGAGTGCGACAGTGTTGGCCTTTCTAGACGTGCGCACAACACAGGGTCAATAGCGGCACGCCGCACGTACGGGCCAGCACGGCAGCAACAACGGGTAGCTGAGAAGCGCTGAGTCGCGGCTAAGGCCCGTCCACGTTACGGGCACGGTAACTCGCCGCACGCCGTCCGCCATTCGCGGGCCGCCGTTCGACGGCGGTTTTGCTCGCGAACGGCGAGATTTCCTTGCCGTAGAGAGGATGAGACCGGGACTCATTTGTGCTGCAGCCTCACCGCCGCTGATCGCTCGACGGCACCGATGTCGTCGCTAGGCCTTTTCCGGTTCCCTTCAAAGCTAAAGCGGAGGCGCTTCGGAATGAATTACCGACGCTCACGAGTCGCAATATTTTTTTTATCATTGTTGTCGCTCTTCGCAATAATTGTACACAAAGAAGAAAAATACGTGGATATTAGGAGCGCCGTCGGCTGTGATGCGAGCACAGCCGAGCCGGTCGTCTCCCGTCGGTAGCCGTGCTCTGCAGCTGAGCTCGACAAGTATCGGAGCTCTCGTTCATGTTAAACGTTTGACAGCGGATATTGTTTTTCATAAAATGTACAATTTATGCATCGCTTTATATAGCGGAAATAATTTTGCTTGGAACAGAAGCTGCAGCCGATGTTTTTGTCGCCGGCGGCGGAGGCGCGCCACTTCACGCGTCGTCGATTGGCCCGTCGATCGCGCAGCGGGCGGTGCGCCTGCCGTATACTTTAGGACACCTCTCGCGCGGCAGACATTCTACGGCACTGCAGGTTGGTTCGCCGTCGGTATATTTGCCGCTAGTGCGGACGTGCTTTAACCGGAAGTGGACAGCGTTTTGAGAACCACGTTGGCGACGAGGAACGACACGTGACATTTGGAGGAGCACTCGGCGAGAAGATGAGACCAGCCGACGAGGAAAGTAGCGAAGGAAAGAGCGAAACGAGCGAGGGCCGTGTTTCGATCATCAAACGCGTGTAACTCCGCTATTACGGCACCATTTCGAAACATTCTCGCGGCTACGTGTTCATTGTAGACTTGTGCACAACTGCAACAGTACAACTAAATTTCGACCTCTGGATGGTTTAGGGGCCCTTTAAAAGAGTCCGAACTGGATCTAGTTTGACGTGATAGTTCAGCGGAAACCCGCTAGGTGGAGAGAAGTAATTAAAGGGAAAAAGAGACATCCACCCAAATGTAGCAGTTGCTACAAAGGAAACCCATGCGGGTTCCTCGAAAGAAAGCCTCGCTGCTGAAGAAAAATTCGTCCTAATCCGGGACTCGAACCCGGGACCACCGCCTTTCCGGTGCAGCCGCTCTACCATCTGAGCTAACGAGGCGGCTAGCAGATGGCAGGGCGAAGTCGAATTTGTAAACAACTCGAAGCAAAGGCAAGTGTTTGACGTAATAGTTCAGCGGAAACCCGCTATAGTTGGTATGGATTCGTAGCTAAAAAACAATGCGAAATGAAACCAGGACAAAAAAGACGACGCTCGTCTTGTGTCGTCTTTCTTGTCCTGGTGCGTTACCGTTTCTCAACCGAGCCTTTGGTTACGCAATCCATCTGTATAGGCCGAATCCCCGTTAGTACGCTCTCGTTTTAATGCTTCCAAAGGTTAATATTTCATTTCATTGCTTAAAACACTACAGAATGGCGGGGTTAACAGTATGTTTAAGCAAATAAAGTTAACGGGAATTGGTGAAAGTAGGATGGGTCTGTTTTTCCACTAAGTAAATTTTGTGCTGCACAAGTGAACATAAAAGTCATCATCTTCGCTTCTCCCTCCTTGTTCACGATACTGTCCGAACGTGCGGTGACGGCTCAGAAGTTGTTCAGAATGTCACAATGAAGCCCATCTGACACTGGCTGAAGTATGTGACGGTGTGAGGGAGCTATACCTGGAAAATAGAACAGCTGTGATTGAAGTTTCCTGACTGATATGTGCTCTGTGGCTAACTGAATCACGCTTGTGAAGCCATGGCTTGTTCTGCTCACATGACGTGTAATGAGGGCAATGCGCCGCAGCTCTTCCGAGCTGCGGCCTGCGTTCAATCAGGGAGTCCTGAATGCTTTTTGTTCTCACAAGAGATGAAGCTACGTTTTGTCTATCCTCTCCGCGAGCGGATGATGCGTCATCATCATCAGTGTATTTTTATGTCCACTGCAGGAGGGAGGCCTCTCCGAGCGATCTACAATTACTCCCGTCTTGCGCTAGCTGATTCCAACTTGCGCCTGCAAATTTCCTAATTTCATTACCCCACCAAATTTTCTGCGGTCCTCGACTGTGCTTTCCTTCCCTTGGCACCGACTCTGTAACTCTATAATGGTCCACCGGTTATCCGCCCTACCCGTTACATGGCCTGCCCTATGGTGTGTAGGCGTCGGAAGTTTGTCAAGCAGACCTTGTGGCCAAAAACGACATGCATAGATTTCTCGGACATGCATGGAGTCTGAGGTGGTCGTCGCAAATATTTACAACAATAGCAAACATTAGTGAATACACGTGCTAATGAACCGTATCTATACGTGTTCGGCGAAGTCGTGAAACAAATAGTTCGATCTCACTCTCACTGATAATTCAAGTGCTGAGAACACTGTAGGAGGTGGAAGTTTATGGTTTATGTCGTCATAAGACCATTCTAGCGTTGGTCCTGGCATGCACTACGGCGTAGAGCAAGAAGAGACTTGTTTACTAACCTCTCCTCCTTTATTATGCTTTGCAAAAGTGGATTGTACCTTTTTCAATTTTAGTTTTAATATGGTGTTGCGAGGCGAGGCACATTTTTTCCCCTCTTTTCTTTCTCAATAGCTATGACTGTCTCTGCGTCTCGGTCTGTGATAATAGCTTGGAACGAAACTTCTCCAAGTCTACGCTGTAAAACGGCAAGCCTAGTGAGTGTATTGCCTTCGAAATTTTCTAGTGTACGAAAAAACAATGAGCAAATTATGCGACGAAAATAGGCGAGAAACTAGAGCACGATCTCCGCAAATTACCATTGCAGGTGACCAACAATGCTGAAGGCATTCTAACGAGTGTTTATCGTGTTTTCTGGCCCCGTGCCACACGACCACTAAAGGAACATTAAATATCATGCAACCGCATACCTTCAAAAGTGTGAGAATTTCTTTGCTTACTGAACCATTTCTGTGCTGCGCTGTTGTTCCGAATTCTGGCCAAAGTTTTCTAAAATACTTTCATAGTAGGCTCCTGTTGCCAACATGTTTTACTTATTACACCTGATTGCGCTGCCCCACGGATTGGGTGCTGCCATCTACTAGAAGCATGACAAAACACCGAGACTAAATCGGCTCGTCAATAGCACTGCTGGAAAATGAAAAGTACCGTCGAATATCAACGATCGGCCTTGGCCGTTTTTACGAGAAACGCGTGGACGACCCGAGCACGTCCATGGCACGGAAGGGGTTATGCCTCAAGGGTCACATCAAAGGGACACTGCATGAAATGTGGGCACAAAAAGGACAGAATTGATGGCAGTGGTGTTTATGATGTAGATGAGTCTGCTTTCTCTATACGCGTAGCACACCACCTGTATAGACGTCATTGATGGCCACCTAGCGGGCGCGTTCGAAAGTACAATCGGAATGCAGTAGCAAACGACAACACTTTGCAGCAAGGATGGCTATGGTCGCGGCTGTGACTCCCCCCCCCCCCCCCCCCCTTTTTTTTTTTTTTTCGTGTGCCAGACCGCTACGTCAGTGGTGACGGCTGCAGGAAAAGCGTGGGCCTCCGTTAGAGTGGACATGTACACGATGTTGCCGGAGTTTGGGACAACTAAATCGGCATACGTGCCACGAGTGTCCGGCAGACAAGCGCAACGACACCCAATTATTCGAAGTGGAGCTCCTGTTTTAGAAGCCGCTTCGTGTTGACTAAATGCAAAATCTCTATCGCTTTGTTTCTAATTAAATACCTTTGCCGTAATACTGTTTCTGTATAATGTTATCCCTAAGACGACTTCAAGGCGAAAGCCCAAGTGCCGATGCATTAAAGACAGACACATGACATACACATCCACCTTGATTCGCTTGGTCTATTTCGCTTTGTCATCCCTCCTTATTCTCTTACACATCCCCTTAATTTGTTTAGTCATCCCGCTTAATTCACTTAATCTACTTCGCTTAGACATCCCTCTTAATTCGCTGAGTAATACTCTTAATTCGCTTGCTCTTCCTCTTCATTCACTTACTCATTATCTTAATTCGCCTAGTCATTCAAGTTCATTAGGTCATCCATCTTAATTCACCTACTCATCCCCTTAATTCGCTTAGTCTACTTTGCTTAGTAATCCCTTTTAATTCGATTTCTCATCCTCTTAATTTGCTTACTCATCCTCTTAATTCGCTGAGTCTTTCTCTTAATTTGCTTACGCATCCTCTTAATTCTATTAGTCTACTTCGCTTAATATCCTCTTAATTCGCTTTATCATCCATCTAGCTTGCTTACGGTGGTATGAGTGCTTCCGGCGGTATGAGCCATTGATGATGATAGTGTGTGTAGCTTTCGTGTCGTCGACGCGTTTTCGCTCAAGGACAGTGCAGGTCGACTGACGATGAGACATGCTTATAAGGCTTTCGCCTTCAAATTAGCACGCGTCGTTGGTGAAGACTTATATTTCGAACGACTCCGCACGCCGTGATGCTGGCACGCATTGCATGCAGTGATCTTGCTACCGATGAATACACGTGGTATCCCCGAATAAGTGCCATAAAAGTCGCCTCAAGAAGATCATTTGCGAATATGTAAATGGAAATGTGTGCACTAGTGCACGCAATCGCCAAACGCACGGTTGAGTAAAACGCGAGTTAGCGCTGCACTTTCTCGCTGCAGTTAACGAAATTTGAAATTTCCTTAGTTACCTGCTAGGAAGCTTTTGAATGTTTTTTCCTAATGTTACGTAAAAGAGAAGTCACATGAAATATTTAAAGGCGAAGCAGTGCCAGCTAAAGTAGATAGGCGCTGGCGGAAGTACCTGGTTTAGTCTTTTGTGGCTTAGGCATTGCACTCCTACGCCGCAAGAGATAATAAGAATAAATTCAATTGAGTGCGAAATGCACACGCAGATGAGGCCCTCGGCTGTGAAGCAAATGAAACGGTCTGCTTGGTAAGTCTGCTCAGACAGCATCTACATGTAATGACTTCGAAAACATGACACACATTCTCAGCGAAAATCAAACGTCAATGCCATATGCAGTAGCTAACATCAATTCTTGCCCTGAGCTACTTCTTTTCTAAAACATTTTTCAAGCAACCACAATATCGAAGATGTCGTCGGCCGGAAAGAATAAAGCTGTTAAAGAAGCAGTTGCCTGCACTCATTCAGATAAAACACTGCATCCTTTGAGTTTGCGTCATTACCGTATAGCTACAGTCATTTGCGTAATTTGAGTCAACCTCGTACTTAAGAATATCAACAACAGTTCTGTAGGAAACAACTAGCAACAGTTCAACAAGCGCGAAGCCACGCTTAAAAGGGTCAGGAATCGTGAAATGTGTGACAGTTGGCGCGACAATTTAACGGGCTGCACAAAACCAACAATATCAGTCCTTGTAATCCTCTGCAGCTACAACACGACACACTCGCACAGTCGTGCACCTTAGAGCAACACCCTAAAGAAGCGGCAAACGGTAGAAGCGGCAAGCGGTATTCGGAACATAAGCGAAGTGACTTTAACCCAATTACTACACTGCGGACGAACCAAACCAAAACATGGGTAGGCCGTGATAAACTTCGTCGCTTACCCGTAAACATGACCCGCCGTGGTTGCTTAGGGGCTATGGTGTTGTGCTGCTAAGCACGAAGTCGCGGGATCAAATCCCGACCACGGTGGCCGGATTCTTATGGAATCGAAATGCGAAAACACCCATGTGCTTAGATTTACACGCAGGTAGGTGCACGTTAAAGAATTCCAGCCTAGCTTCCTAGCTTCCACCACTGCCTAGCTTCCACTAAGCCCCAAATTCTAAGCCCCATCCTAAATCCCATTAAGCCCCAAAACCTCAAAGCAACACTTTATTGTTGTCTCGAACATTTTCCTGCTTTTCGCTTTGCTACTGACGAGAACAAATCTACCCTGCACGCTCCAAGAGTCAGAAGTCTTAAAGAGTCTCAAACTGTAGCGGCCAATTCCACGTGCCTGCAGGAACTTCCGGTACATGTTGATGGCCGGACAGCTCATCAGCGGCTTCGGTGCCACGCCCATCAACACAGTGACCATCGCCTACCTGGACGAGAACCTGCCCAAGAGGAAGTCCAGCCTCTACATTGGTGCGTGCATTTACCGTGGAGCTTGTTTCCTCTATACTACTGATAACATCAAACACACCCCACTCTGGTTTCTTCGTGAATTGCTGTTCTGCGCGAGGATTAGTTTATACCTGAACAGCGAGTTACGACTACCGCGTGACGGGAGATGATACACCGTAGGAAGGTGAGAAGAATTCAGCTCCTGCCATCGTCTTCTCTTCGTGTGTTGCCTCCCGTTACGTGCTGGTCGGATGTCTGCTTCCGCAATAAACCAAGGAAGCAGACATCAGTTGCGCTACTCCGCGTAATGATCAGTCTCTAGTTCACGGCCTAAATATTTCCCTTTGTGTAATTTTCTACTCGTTAAAACAACGCCTGCTTTCCTAAACGTCGTAAAAAAATCGATCCTAATTAGTACCGCCACTAGAAAAGTCTCAAGAGGCGCGACTGAGTTTCCTAGGACAGCGTGATTGGCTCTGAAATTGCACTGTTTATGTTACTTTGTTTGCCTTCCCTTCCTTATTCATTTCCTTTTTCTTTTCTGCCCGCTAACTACACATTTGCGATATGAATACAACACCAAGCTTTGGAATTCACATTTCAGGTGGCTCCTAGTAGTATCTCTTGTAGGCGGCACCGTGCCTAAACAGCCGTTATTTCTCCTTCCATATCACTTGGCCATGTCAGTCATCACTGTCGAAAGGCTGGCATGCACGCAGAAAAATATTAGGCAAGGCAAAAAGCCATGGCGCTTGCGAAACCTCAGCGTGACTCGCATTCCCGCGAAAGGGCAACGTTCAGCACACAGCTTACTCGAGTTCAAGTAAGTTGCTGCAGCATTAAATACGGGTTCATGAAAATTTCTGCCCGCGCCGTACGTATGCAACGTCTTTCGCAGATCGTGGAGACTTCTGTACTATTCATTATGAGTGGAGGCAGCGCTTTAGCACATTTCCTAGCGACTGCAAGATGCGGTGTTGGCCTTACTGTGTGAATTCATGCGCAGGATAAGGACCGTTGAAGATTGGGATCCCAGATTTTTTTCTTGGCACTGCTTTTTTTTATTATCGAATAACCTTATACGGGGCTTCAACTTACAGCCATGCAAACGCATAGTGGGTTAGAAAAGTTACAATGGCTGCTTCAAAAATGAGAAACCTCGTGGAAGGGTCAGCCCCTCTTTGGTCGCCTTATAGTATAATCACCTCAACTTGTGGGCAGCTCAGCAGTCTTACCATATTAGTCTTACAAAAGCCCTCGTTGCACATTGCTCTGTGTCCCCACATGAAGAGCCGCTGTAGAACACAAATAGGCTGACTGCCTAGTGACTGTCTAGGACATGTCTACCGGCGCCCACCCAGCATGCCGTGGAGTCCGTGATTTCCATGGTGGCTCAATAGTTGCTGGTCGCTGATTGCGTGCAGGCATCTTCAACAGTATGACGATCATCGGGCCTTCTATTGGCTTCATTGTGGGCGGCTACACGCTCACCTACTACGTCGATATAACTACTGACGTCTCCAAGTAAGTACTCGCCCTCAGCGACACAGGCATAGCGCGTAGTTGTCGAATTTACTTGATGCGGTATTGCAAAAAATAAAAACATCAAGCGGCAATCCACTGCTATGAAGGTGGATTACCAGCGCAGCAGTTTAGCACAGGACATAGAGGTGACACAGAATTTAGATCAAAGGTGTGAGCCCGTTTTATTTCTCTTTAGCCGCGACTGCGGTCATCCCGAAAAAAAAAAAACACCGCACGCACGCACATTTTTATTTTGTTCGGCGGTCTTGACCGGTGGCATACATTTGCGTGGAACCGCCACCTCGGGAGCCGGAGGAAACTTGACACGCGCGACGGGACCGCCACCCCGGGAGAGCGGAAGGAAACTAGGCACGAAAGTGCTTGGAACGACGACAAAGAGAGGGTGTTACGAGCGTACATATGGCCGACGCGGGTCGCACAGCGGCAAATTTTTGAGAAACCCTTGTTATCTACCTGGGAGTCTACTGAACTTGAAAATGGGGCCTATTAATAAGTAATCTACTGAAAATGCATATCCAAGTGATGAGACGTATACGCTTTTGCATAGAATGAAGCGATTTTGCATCAAAATTCTGGAGCTGAGTGTCGCGTGCTAAACTTCGCCCTCACCCTGTGTTCCTGCTCTAAACCAACAAATGACGCTTGTTGCCTGTCATTCAGTGTTGACTGAAGACATGTAGCCAGAAACTTGTAGTCAATGCGGCAACAAATCTGCACACACAGATTTGTTGCCTACAGGCAACATACCAGAAAAAAATGTTTTCCTGTTTACTTCTTTCGGTATTGAGCACTAAGTTTCCGGCTACATGTCTTCGGCAAACGCTGAATGACAGGCAGCAAGCGCCATTTGTTGGTTTAGAGCAGGAACTCAGGACGAGGAAGAAGTTTGGCACGTGACACGTACTGTCTTTTGAAAGCAAGCTCAGAAGAGACAAACCCATACAAGATATCCTGCTGCAGTACATGGTGTATCACACGTGATGTAAAGCAAATGAAATGTACACATTTGGTTGAGGCACGACAGAGCTTTATGCACAAGTTACAAACGAATCCTTAGCTAGCTTCGGGCTAAGTACACTTCCCGTTTTATGCCTGGTGTTTCCCCCCTATTGCTGAAAAAGATTACGCAAGCGATCTTTCTTTTCGTTGATTATGCTTATTCTCGGTGTGTGTTGTACATTTCGATAGAAAGTAAACATTTCTTTTGTATTTAAATGTGCCGTCATTAAATGATTAACGTGCACCCAAAACAGGGTACATAAGCGTTCGTGCATTCCTGCGTTCCTGGTGAATAAGTGCAATAATTGTTTCGAAGTTGCAGAACGTCTTCATTTGTCAAGAAATTCGAATCCGATTGCATGGTCGACACATTCCTTGGATCGCGGCTTTCGTCCCGCTGTGCCTCTTCTCTTCCCTGCTTCACTATAGAGGAATACATTCAACGAGAAAGTGTTAATTATTGCGCTATCAGGTCATTCTGCATCCGTAAAACGGTCGCTGAAAAAGTGCAACACTTCACGTCCGAGGAACGTTTTAAGTGGGCATAATTTAGAAATCGATCATTTAGCTCGCGCAGCCATGCAGACAAACACGGCATCACCGTCTCTGCAGACAACTGGCGAGAATTCGTGAGCGTTCTCTTTGACATGGCCTTAGGTGCGTAATACGATCGATAGGACCTAAGTGGAGCAGCAGCTGTATTGGGGGCGAGGAGTTACGGAGTCGCAATCTGTCGGAAACGCCTCGCTTGCGTAGTATGAGGGATAACGCGGCGCGCTCCTCATAGGTTTGGCTGTCTGCGCTCAATAAAAACACCACGCGGAAGCCCTCCTGGCCATTTCTGTAAGTACTCTCCAAACGAGGGAAGTTTCTTACTGTCAAAATAATAATCTTGGTAAAACAGAAAGCGCAGAATAGTTTACAGGCGCTATCTCTTTACCGAATACGTATACAGTGAACGCCCATTGCACGCGGTTGACGCGATGGAGTCCCCCGAACCAGCTTATTACATAAGATAGACAGTCGCTGAGAGCTATACACGTGAAATGTGTTTTTATAGAGTGCTTTTCGTACAACCAAATCGAACTTCACAGAATGAGGCCGCAATGCAGCGACCGCACGGGCTCACAGCTACCGACTGCGCGTGTGCGTGCATGCCCGCGCACAATGTTTCGCTTTCGCTGCGAGCGCGTTTTCGCCCGTACCGTGAGAGTTACGCCGCAGCATATGAACATTTGACAGTACACAAGAAGCCATTGTTGCGTGGACGCTATCAGAGCTGTTCAAAAATGATTTCGTTATAACTAGGTACTTCGACGCTATAGGCCACTGGTGATGTGCCATCGCGGCGGTTTAATCATTTTTGTTTCTTCTAAATTCTTGGACATTTAAATATCGTTATTTCTCAGGTTTCGTCGCACTGTATATTTATCGGTCTTCTCAGCGAGGAATTTCCCGCTGTTTCTTTTTGTTAATCCAGTATACATTCATTGTATTTTGTTAACACAAACATGACCATATGCCATGTCGTTTTTGAATGTGCTTCTTACCGTTATCTTTCCATTCTGGTGAACATGCCAGTATTAAATTAAATTATGGTGTTTTACGTGCCAAAACCACGATCTGATTATGAGGCACGCCGTAGTGGGGGACTCCGGAAATGTGGACCACCTGGGGATCTTTAACGTACACCTAAATCTAAGTACACGGGTGTTTTCGCATTTCGCCCCCATCGAAATTCGGCCGCCGTGGCCGGGATTCGATCCCGCGACCTCGTGCTCAGCAGCCCAACACCATAGCCACTGAGCAACCACGGCGGGTACATGCCAGTATCTAGCATAAACAAGTTCATACACCAAATCTTCATGAGATTAACTGGGCAGCGCGCGCGGGCGAGCTTCTCAATGCGTGCTTTCTGCTACTCACCGAACATCACAGCCCCAACGCCGTAGCAGAAATATTCCTCGCGGAAGTACTTTCTACGTTGTAGCCGATGGCTGCTTGGCGGTTCTAAGTTTTGCAATCCAAACTACACGCAGCTTGTTGGCCTTCAGGTACGTGTGAAGGCTGACAGCGGGATCCGTAGCGTACGCGTCCGGCACTGCGGTGCCGAGCAAAAGCCTACCATATCGGACGTCTTCAAAGGCAGCCACTACCTATTATAGTGCTTTCGAATGCTGTCAAGCAGGCATTCGAAGCGGGAAAACATCCCCACTTAATCAGAACCGTAGCGCAGGTGGGACTAAACTTTCGTTTTCACCTCTCTCCGGCGCTTCCGAAACAGACGACGCGACCGCTGTGCCCACGTGATCCCTCATACCACGTCACGCCGACGGTGGCGCCCGCATTTCCAGTGGTGGAGCTCGCCCCCAATATCTGGCACATAAGAGGGTAATTTTCCGCCCTAGCCTATATATGCGGCAGCCTCTCTCTCTCTCTCTCTCTCTCTCTCTCTCTCTCTATATATATATATATATATATATATATAATACAATTTTACGTTATATGGCGATTATTAGGGGACGAAGGCTCACGACAGAAAATTGAGGAATGAGAATTCTGACTGAATGCCTACATTTAAGAAAATATTTCGAATTTTAGGCGCAGTGGCATCAGAGTTATACAGGGTGTTTCACGTAACTTGGGCCAAACTTTAAAAATATGCAAATGCCACGCAGCTGGACCGAACCAAGGTAATGTTGTTTGCCGTCGCTTGGAGATACTCAGATTATTTTTGCATTCGGCATAATTAGATAATTAGTCTTAATTAATTGCCTTCTCAATTATTACAATTAGATGAAACGTGTCAATGAGAAAATTGTAGAGCAACATGAAATACTCCCGATACAGCTTTCTGTTGCTCAATACGTGCTACACACAATTATTTTTCTGAGCGTGAAAGAAGCCCGCGAATACACGCAAGATTGCTGTGCGACTGGCCACTCGCGCCACTTTGCGTGTATTTGCGGGCATCTTTCACGCTCGGAAAAACACTATTATGTAGCACGTATTCAGCAACGAAAAGCTGTATCGGGAGTTTCTCATGTTGCTCTACAATTTTCTCATTGACACCTTAATATAATTAAAATAATTGAGAAGTTGAATAATTAAGCCCAATTATGTAATTAGGCGGAATGCAAAAAAATAATCTGACAATGTCCAAGGGACGGCTAATAACATTTCCTTGGTTTTGTCCAGCAACGTGAATTTGCATATTTTTAACATTTGGCCCAAGTTAAGTGAAACGCCCTGCATACGAAATGATCGCACCGCTTTAAGGTCACGTTGACACACCGTTCACAAAAATAAACTCTCAACATCGTCCTCAATGACGCAGCACGTTTTATCCTCCGACAGGACAGGTGACGCCAGTACCAGCACAATCAGCGTCTCTTGAGCAGACGCTCAAGGATGGCCACAAGAGGTTTCCAACGTTACCAGCGAGACCTTTGGGATATAGTAGCTGGTTCGGATAATTTCATTAGAATTAACGTGATTTCGGCAGAGTTTCCCGGCCCGTGTTAGACGCTATAACCGTGTCTTTTGCCATTTCACAGCATGGGCCTGAGCGCCAAGAGCCCTGCGTGGGTCGGCGCGTGGTGGCTCGGTTCCCTGTTGACCGCCGTCATGGCCGCCATCCTCGGCGTGATCACCTGCTCTTTCCCTAAGTACCTCCCCGGTAAGAGCGGCCTGCATGTTGGAACACGGATTTACGCTCCTTTACCTCGCAGTATAACACAGGCTTAAAATTCGGGGGCTTTTACGTGCCAAAACCACGATACGATTATGAGGCACGCCGTAGTGGGGGACTCCGGGTTGTTTTGACCACCTGGGGTTCTTTAATGTGCACCCAGTGAACAGAACACGGGTGTTTTCGCATTTCGCCCCCATCGAAATGCGACTACTGCGGCCGGGATTCGGTCCCGAAACCTCGGGCTTAGCAGCGCGACACGAAAGCCACTGCACCACCACGGCGGGTAGTAACAGAGGTGCGTTGAGGCCAAGTTACGCGCAGGTCATTACGCCAACTGCCATCGTTTAGTGCAAACTTGCATTGCAGTAAGTGTGGCCGAAGGGCACACGTCGATGCGCCATTGCGTCTCTCTGAAACGCATGTGAGCTGGGCGCATGGCATATATCAAATATACAGAATTATGAGGTGGTATGCGCGGGATTTCTTCCGGTGTTACTCAGACGCCTGGTTATCGCAAATATGAAGGTAACGCGTGGACGCGTGTCTTCGTCGAGCAACACTCACTGTACATTACAACCATCCCGGGTTCTTAGTTTGCGAATTGCAGCGCTCACATTTTGGACGCTCAATTACTATGCATTTTCGTTCCATGCTCGCTAAGACGAGAGAAAAGGTATTACTTGCACTTTATTTCTTTAAAGACCCCTTGCGGGGTATTGCATATGGGATGGTAACATCAGAAAGGGAATGAAAGGTTGTCCACGATAATATTGACAAAGTACTTGTTATTTCATCTGTGAAGGTAGTTGTTGGGATCACACGAAGGTAAGTTGCACCCTTAAGGGTGTTTTCTCGTACCTATATCTCGCCTTCTTTCGGCCATAGAAATGAGTGTTTAAGCGAACGCCCATTTGAAAGCGTGTTCTTTTGGAATTGTAGCCTTTCTCCCAATGTGGGTTTTGCCGAAATGCATGCTGAATTTTATTTTTTACAGTGATATCTTTTGATCTACCACTGCCCTAGTTTTTCGAACGTCGGCCAATGTATTCCCGAAGTGTCCACCCATAGGTTTATAAAAAGAGCAAGTGTAAAACAAAAATAAAGCCGCCCAGCCTGAATTCCAACCGCGGGCCTACAGGCTGCCAGTCGGAAGTGTCTCTTTTCAATCACTCTGCCGACTAAACCCTAAGGAGCAATACATCACTTTAAGAGTGCAGCTGCGCCTCTAGCTGTTTTGATAGGTTGACGCCATGCTAGCTAGCAGTAAGATGTGAAAGGTGGAAGACGGTGACACAGTAGTCTGCCAACTTTACGCCGGCGGCTGCGGCGTACGGCGCGGCCGTGCGGGCGCCTTATCTTGAAAGCGATCTGCGATGTGGAAAAAGTGCGTTGTCGCGCGGGCCTCATCTTCAAAGCGATCTGCGATGTGGACAAAGTGCGCCGAGTGCTGGTAGCTTCGTATGCGCTGTGCTTTCGATACTTAGTTCGCGCTGAAGCGAAAGGCAGCATGAAGGTCAATTCCCTCGCTGCTGCCTCGCTTCCTCACTTCTGCGTTCTGACAGCGAGTTTCCGCGGTCATCGAGTGCGATGTGTTCATCTTTACCTGTGAGCGCGTGACACCGTGCTTGTTAATTTAGTTAGTCTGCGAATGTGTGCAAGTTTATGCGGCCGATAAAACTAATATCCTTATTTCATATAGCTGTCTACTAATCTGCTATCGCAATCGATGCTTCACCTTTTGGGCGATACTGTGGCTTTTTCTTAAGCTCCTTGCAGCCTGCTACACTCGTTTTTGAGTAAAAGGCCGGCTGCAAGGCTCAGCATGCTATTAAGAACGTGAACAACCTCTTGAGGCAAGAAAATTTGTGATAAACGTGCACCGACCGTTTACAGCGCAGTGAAAGCTTGCAAAGGGCTTATCTAGGCCCGTAAGACCACCTGTTGCTACGTCGGCGATATCAACAGCGGACTTTCTATTCTTCTCTTAACCTCTCTCTCCCCTTTTTCCTTCCCCCCAGTGTAGGGTAACCAACCGGGCTCAGTACTGATTAACCTCCCTGCCTTTCATTAAATTATTTTCTCTCTCTCTGAAACTATCCACTTCGGCGATACTACCCCCTAGGCGATATTCACGTTCAGTAAATCAACCTACTGATTACCCTTGACGTCAGCATGCATTATCAATACGCGCTCTGGAACGCTTCAAAACACGCGAGAGAACACACAGGGCGAGTGCAGAGTGGCTCGAGTGTGCAGGCCACAGTACGACGCAGACGTGTTCGTTTATTCACGCGAGCACCCAACGACACCGTGACGCCAAATTGACGTAGACCGTAACTGATAGATGACGCTATTTATACTCCGGTTTTGCTAAAACAGCCAATCTACAAGCGCCGTTGGCGGAGGCGTGGCCAAGGCGATAGTATCGCCGAAGTGGATCGTTTCAGAATACGACCCCTGGCGATATTTGAATAAACTCTAGTGCAGCTGAGACGCGCTTGCGGCCCTCGTTTGACCACCGCTCCTATTCTACCACCGTGCAAGAAGCGCTAGTATTTCGCCAATTTCACTATTGTGCACTGAAAATGGTGTTTGCTATAACATCAACCGCGCGGCCAAAAGTGAGTCTCTATTCACAAAAAGCTCTTATGTTATGTTATGTTACGTAAAGAAAAACTTCCAGCCAATCCTGATTCTTGACATATCATCATCGAAGGGGCGGGTCAATGACAAGGAGCACATTGTAACAAGAAGGTTTGTGAATTCGGCCCTTGAATTTGTGACCTGGCTTTCGATGGTGAATTCTGTATGCATTTCAAAAAAAAATCTACAGCCATAAAACTGAATAAGGGTCTAAATATGTCCATAACTCACACCGTTATTACACCCTTTAATGTGCACCCTTAAAGCGAATAATGGTGTAATTCAATATATCTCACACCATTACACCCTTGCTGGGTGCAAGAGTGTTAAGTTATATACCGATTTGCACCCTTATTAACTTATAAGGGTGCAAACTATTTTACAGTGTGCGAATTTCGATCAGTGCCGGTCAACAGCCAATGACGCGAGGCGCCTGTGTCCCAATGCCGCAGGCTACGACGCAGCATGCGCTGAGAAGAAATGCGACCAGACGGCCGTCTCGGTGATCAGCATGATGCCGAGCGGCGAATTCGGCCAGCGCATCACCGACATGCCCAAGGCTGTTCGCCGGCTCCTGACCAACGTGCCCTTCATGATGCTGTGCTTCGCATTTTCTTTCAGCCGTGAGTAGGCCATGAGGTGTGACGTGACGGCGTAACTGCCCCGAGTGCTGCAGCATCTGCTCTGTTTAAACGAATGGGGAATATTCAAAATGTCAAGCGCCACCTACAGACTTGCAGCAAAGCGCTATCCGTCATTTCGACTAGGGCACGGCAAAACGAAAGTGCTCGCTGAACAGCATATAGCTACGTGCATTAGCTGCTGTTTTCAGCCATGTTCTGTGGTGTTCACTCACTGCTGTTCGTTGTTATATGCGAAGCAAGGGGTACGTGGCAACTCCGGCATTGTTTGTTCACTGCGACATTTATAAAAAAGTCCCTCAACCCCCCCCCCCCCCCCTTCTTTCCTTAAAGAAAGTAAAAAGAAGAAAGTGCTACGCTTGTTTACGTACCAGTATATGTTTGGGAACGCGAACGCCTGTTTAGCCTCTATGAGTGCAACTATTTTTGTTAGTATTGCGTGTGAAGGCACTGCAGTTTTATGGAGGTATACAATGAACTTAAGAGATTGCTAAGCGGTTTAAGCGAAATGCGAAAACACCCGTGTACTTAGATTTAGGTGCACGTTAAAGAACCCCAGGTGGTCAAAATTTCCGGAGTCCCCCACTACGGCGTGCCTCATAATCAGAACTGGTTTTGGCACGTAAAACCCCATAATTTCATTTCATTTTTATGGATATCAAATATTTTCCCAATCAGAATGAAAAAAACCCCACGTTGTTTGGTGGCGCACAGCTTGCTATAAATATTTGCAGACGAAGAAAAAAATGAAGGACGCTTCTCAGAAGACTGCGATGAGCACTAAATTTATATTTAGATTTCTTTTGTGGAAAAAAGAAACCATCAAAGCGTTTTAGCGGTAAATGCGAGAGGGATATGTTAGGCCGCTCATCTCTCGAACATGCAGAATGGGCAATGTAGGGCTGCATGATTGTCTTGTATATATTTCGCAGTGCCGCGAGTTGCCCACGTGTTTTATGAATAGGGAGGCGTCCGCTATACCCAGCGCGTCCGGGAAGCAACCGTTTGTTTTTGAGGGGTCGGACGGCCCGTGTGGTTTCGGGTGATGAGCCGCGGCGCGCGCCGGGGGGGGGATTCGGAGGACGTAGTCTTGCGCGCACTGTGTTGGCATTCCGCCGATGGTCATAATAGGTCAACGTGGACAAACCTCGAGTGGAACGGGTGTACGCTGTGTTGTGGCGCCGGCTTCCGAGTCCCCTGCTGGCTAGAGACGGCGCCGAGGTTTATGGCCTAGCATTGTTGACCATGTGCTGTGCGTACGGAGCGGGGGTCCACTCCCCTACGCGTCCGGGCGGCAACCACGTGTATTCTGTTTGAGCGCTGAGAAAAGCCCGCGTGGGGTCGAGTGCTTAACTTGCAGTGCGCGCCGTAGAGGCGCGGTGCGCATGCGAGGATCGCGTTCGAAGAACGTCGTCTTGAAAACAGCGAGTCCGAATGCCGCCAACGGTCATTATTTTTCCTACGCTGAAAAACCTTGAGGGGGGGACTGCGGTACACAGTCTTGCGACACCAGCCCCCGAGCTCCCTGCTGGCTAGAAACGCCACCGAAGTTTGACATGCCCTAGCAGTAGATCGTGCGTGCCTGGCGTGTTTGCTGAGGCCGTCACTGACCACGTGGAAATAGCAGAGGGAAACGGAGTTGCGGAAAGAAGGAAAACAGGGTTGTTTTCCAATACATTTACTTTTAATTGTAAGCCCATCTCTTTGGGTTGTGGCTTAAATTTTCAGCTCTCATTGGCAACTGTTTCCGTGGGATGGGCCAACGGTCCTACCGCCCTTTTTCTTTGTCTCGTTCACCTATAAAAATCGAGACGAGGTGCTTATTCCTCAGTCTAGGCTGTAATCACCAAACCTGATAGATCAGTAAGACTCCGTACGATGCAACGCTAGTCTGGGCCGTAACCACTTGGTGGTAGAACAGTGAGACTCGGTTGGTCTTATGTAGTGACAGTGGTCCTAGGCTCTAACTTAAGAAAAAGTAGAAGAGCAAGGCGCTGTTTACTTGTGTGTTTTGCATCAGTGTTCTTTTGCTAACTCTGAATCTGTGTAAATATTCTCGTCGCAATATATCTTCAAGTTTTGTTACCTGCAACCTGCCTCCTGCTTCATCCACTTCAAGGACAAAGAACAAACTTAACTGATGAGTTAGAATTACGTCGCAGGTCTTTGAGCGCCCGGAGCCATGTCTTGAACCACGTTCACCACATTGAAAAGTGTTGTTCAGGAGCTCAATCCACACACGTCCAGCCTCGTCGTGGAGCGAAGTGAGGTGATCCGGATATATATATATATATATATATATATATATATATATATATATATATATATATATATATATATTGTTACGCCGTGAAGCGTTTATTTAAATCTGCAGGGCAGATAAATCAGAACGGTTGGCGTGCTGCAAGCCGGTACAAAAGCAACCAGCAGAACGTCGTCTTCCTTCTCTACCCACAGTCCCCTTGGGCATTCGCGCTGTTTCTGCCCTCTGCTATGAGAGCTCGTGACATTTCCCCGTTGGCAGACGAAGCCCGCCGGGCAAGTCAGGCAGTCGTTCGTGAATTGCAAGGCGTCAGGCGGGCAACGTGAGTGACTTCGGTTTTGGTCGAATGTCGTCCAGTGCTCGTGAGGCGTGCAATAGGATAGTTGACCTCGCTGAGGCGTTCAAGTATAACGTAGGGCCCAACATAGTGGGCCAAGAACTTCTGGCACAAGCCACGCCTCCTTAAAGGCGTCCAGAGCCACACAAGGTCGCCAGGATCGAAATATACATGTAGGCGGCGACCGTCGTATACATAGCGCATCTTTGACCGGTCCTGCGAGGCCAAGGTGCGTAGCCGAGCAATGCGTCGCGCTTCTTCTGCTGGACAGAGGACCTTGGTAATAGAGTCATTGTCATGAGCAAAGTAGGGAAACATGGTGTCGAGTGTGTAACGAGGCGGACGAGCATAAAGGAGGAAGAACGGTAAGTAACCGGTGGTCTCGTGTCTCGCGGTGTTGAAGGCATAGGTGACAAAAGGTAGGATGCTGTCCCAGTTCTTATGTGCGGAATCGACATACATCGACAGCATGTTGGCAAGCGTTCGGTTGGTACGTTCGACCAGACCATTGGTTTGTGGATGGTATGGCGTCGAGTGGCGGAAGCTAGATGAGCACAGACGAAGGGTCTCTTCGACAACGTCTGCAGTAAATTGTCTCCCACGATCGCTGATTATAATGCGAGGAGGCCCATGTCGGAGAATAACGGAATATATCAAGAAAATAGAAACTTCTGTTGCTGTTGCCGATGTCAGCGCTGCCGTCTCACAATACCGGGTGAGGTGGTCTACACACACAATAACCCAACGATTTCCATTGGGGGATCGTGGGAAGGGGCCCAGGAGATCTATGCCGACTTGTTCAAAAGGGGCGCTGGAAGGCGGAACTGGCTGAAGTCGACCATGCGGTGTGTTTGTAGGTCGTTTGTAACGCTGTCATTCGGTGCAACTGGCGACGTACCGCTCGGTATCGTGACGCATCTTGGGCCAGTAAAAACGTTCTTGAGCACGGTGGAATGTTCGTGTGGATCCCAGATGACCTGAAGTGGGATCGTCGTGCATGACACATAGTACTTGAACGCGGAGACTCTTGGGCACAACTAAAAGGTAGCGCGCGCCAGTGGTCGAGTAGCTCTTCTTGTACAGGACGCCGTCACGTAGGCGAAAACGGCTATCTTCTAAAGACTCGTGTGCGGCTGCGAAGAGTGGCTGCAAGCTCTTGTCCTTCTGCTGTTCGGATATGAAGCTACCCATATCAGGAAATTCCGGAGATACAAAAGCGATGTATTGGTCGAAGTTGTCAGCATCGCATTTAGTCGTCTGCAGTGGCATCCGAGAGAGACAGTCAGCATCAGCGTGTCGTCGACCGCTCTTGTAGGAAACAACAAAATCGTACTCCTGTAGGCGGAGAGCCCAACGCGCAAGTCGACCAGAAGGGTCCCGCAGATTCACAAGCCAGCACAGTGAATGATAATACGTGACCACCGTGAAGGGGCGCCCGTAGAGGTATGAACGAAGGCGTTGTACCGCGAAGATGACCGCCAAGCACTTTTGCTCGGTAACCGTATAATTGCGCTCGGAGCGACTCAAGGAGCGGCTAGCGTACGAGATCACGTGCTCGCTTTCACCGATGCGCTGAACAAGCACAGTGCCGATGCCAACACCCCTCGCATCGGTGTGAACCTCTGTTGGTGCTGAGGGATCGAAGTGGCGAAGAATAGGCTGTGACGTCAGGAGGAACTTTAATTGACGAAACGATGAGTCGCACTCTGTGGTCCACTCAAAAGGAACGCCTTTCTGGAGAAGGCGCGTGAGAGGATGGGTCACGTCAGCAAATCTGGGGAATGAATCGGCGAAAGTAGGAGCATAGGCCTAAAGAACTTCGCAATTGCTTGACACTGTGAGGTTCCCTAAATGCCTCTACAGCCACAGTCTTTTGTGGATCTGGTCGGATTCCTTCTTTACCGACCTGATGTCCCAGCACAATAGCTTGTCGCTCTCCAAAATGACACTTCTTAGAAGTGAGGACCAGGCCAGCCTTCTCCAAACAGTTCAGCACCAACTCCAGACGCTTGTTATGCTCACTAAATGTTCGGCCGAAGATCACAACGTCGTCCAGGTAGCACATACAAACTTCCCATTTCAAGCCACGCAGTATAGTGTCCATGAACCGTTCGAACGTTGCGGGCGCGTTGCACAGCCCGAAAGGCATGACGTTAAATTCAAACAATCCGTCGGGCGTTACAAAAGTTTTTTCCTTATCCTCAATGTGCATAGGAATCTGCCAGTAACCTGACCGCAGATCAACAGAGGAGAAGTACGAGGCCGCATAAAGGCAATCGATCGCGTCGTCTATTCGCGGAAGCGGGTACACGTCTTTTTTGGTAACGTTGTTTAGACGTCAGTAATCAACACAGAATCGCCACGTACCATCTTTCTTTTTCACCAAAATCACTGGTGCTGCCCAAGGGCTAGATGACTCTTGAATGACTCCTTTGGTTAGCATTTCTTCGACTTGCTCACTGATTATCTTGCGCTCTGCGGGCGACACGCGATAGGGTTTTTGTCGAATCGGTTAAGCAGATCCTGTGTTGATGAGGTGGCGAGTTCTAGACAGAGGGATGGATGTCGGGCCGTCGTCCTGCGTGAAGTCTAATACTGAGGAGTGTTTCACAAGGAGCGCCACCAACGCATCATGCTTATGGTCACTGAGCGATTTAGCGACCATGGAAACGAATTTTGAGTCCACAGGGCGCATGTTTCTGGCTTCTGCTGTGTCCGGAAGTTCTGTTAGCACTGCCATGGGTATCGGCGAGTCTTCTTGAAGTGTGGCCAGCTTTAAGCCTTGAGGCAGCACCGCCGCTTCAATAGAACAATTTATCACCCATAGTCATGTGCGTCTATTCAGCTACGATACCATGCAATGAGGAACCAACAGGTTTTTCTTTAGGCAGTTCGCATGTACAGGGTCCACTGCAGCATCGAACGGGTTGCGAGTAGAACAAACAACCGAACCACCCATCGCGGATAAAGCGGGCACAACGGTATCCTTGGAGGCGCAAAACACTCTCTTGGTTGGGTGAGTCTTACAAAATCACAGATAAAGCATTTTCGCCCACACTGAGTTCCCCCGTGTGGCAGTCAAGATTGGCACCACACAACTGTAAAAAGTCGATCCCTAGAATCACATTGTGGGTGGAACGAGGAAGGACAATAAACTCAGTGTTAAAAACGCTACCACCTAATGACACATCCACATTACAAACTCCGACCGGATATAATGAGTCACCATCCACTCCACGAAAACTTGTGCTCTGGTCCCAACGAAACATGACCTTACGTCCCAGAAGACTTTTAAATAGCACACTCATGACGGAAGCAGTTGCACCCGTGTCGATTAAAGCCATGGCAGACACACCGTCAATACACACATGAACCCTATTCTTCAGCATGAAAATAGTTGGAGGTATGTCAGTCGGCAGCACAGATTTTCCAGCGACCTCACCCCCATCGGTCGCGCTGGCTAGTTTTCCGGCGGGGGTGACGGGAAGCGGCGCTGCGGAGAAGATGACGGGATGGCGCCGCCTGGGCGATGGTGATCGATACGCTCGGAAAGCTGGTGGTGGTGTCAGGGTGCGGTCGGAAGCAGGCGAACGGTTACGAGGTCTTCCCTCTCCAAAATTGCTTCCTAAGGTGTAGTAGGTACGTGGCCTTTGTTCTCGGGAGTGGCTTCCTAGAGCGGAGTTCCCTGGCCGCTGGTTGTCCATGATACGACCACTGTGCCACGCAGACGGCATCGATTGCCGATAGCTCGATGGTCGACGTTGGGTGCAGTATCTAGCTATGTGACCTGGTGTGGCACAGCTGTAGCACACAGGCATAGGGCGAACATCGGGATGCTGATGACACTATTCAGCCGTGGCCATGCGTTGAGAGTAACGAATATTCTCTCCTTGCGAGTCATAGGCAGTGGCTGGTCGTCGTGAGCGACCGTTGCGTGGGCGCTGATCAAGGCTTTGGCCAAAATAATCGTTATAGGACGGCTGGTTCAGGTCATAATATGGACCATCTCTATAGCTGTCAAAGTACGCTGCGTTTACTGAGTGCTGCCAATGAGTCGAGGGCGTTGCACAAATGGCGTCTCGGAAAGCGCAGGAGCTGTAACGTGGGGCCACATACCGTGCTTGTTCTTCGTGTCGAAGGAGCTCCTAGCGGACAATCTGCCGAATGGTGGACGATAAGTCTGTTGGAGGATTCGTGTCCAGACTGGCTACAGTCGTCACATTAGCTAGCCGTCCAAATTTCGGGGCAATTCGACGAGTCGAATAGTGTTTCGAAGGTACGGCAGTGCCGTATCACATCTGACACGGTTTCCAAGTTATCTTTCCCAATGAGGAAGTTGTTCACATCTTCCGCGATGCCCTTCAAAAGGTGTCCCACCTTATCCTCTTCTGACATTCGGGTGTTTACGGTCTTACATAGTTTTAGAATTTCCTCGATGAATGTGGTGCAAGTCTCTCCGGGGACCTGAGCCCTCTGAGCTAACGTCAATTCCGCTCGTTTCTTCTTGGCATCCGAATCGCCAAAACACTTCTTAATCTCGTCAACGAAACAGGCCCAGGTAGTTAGCGCGTCCGCATGGTTGTCATACCACACCATCGCTGTGCCACTCAAAAAGAAAACAACGTTCCTCAGTTGGGAGGCGGCGTTCCAATGATTGTACTGGCTTACCCTTTCATAATGGGTGAGCCACTCATCGACATCTTCCCCTGCCTTTGCAGAGAACGTGCGTGGCTCTCGGTAGTGTTGAATCGGAGCTGGTCCTGCCGATGCAGTACTCGGAGCACCTTCCTCTCTAGGCATGATGGTGGCCGATGGCAAAAGTCCGGCAAGGCGGCGGCTTCTCCGAAGGTCTTGTACGGACGATTCCGTTGTCGGTCGTGGGAGGTACCCAGCACTGCTCCACCAATTGTTACGCCATGAAGCGTTTATTTAAATCTGCAGGGCAGATAACTCAGAACGGTTGGCGTGCTGCAAGCCGGTACAAAAGCAACCAGCCGAACGTCGTTTTCCTTCTCTACCCACAGTCCCCGTGGGCACTCGCGCTGTTTCTGCCCTCTGTTATGAGAGCTCGTGACAATATATATATATATATATATATATATATATATATATATATATATATATATATAATCGAGAAGAAAGCGAACTGAGGGGCCTGATTTTTATTCATCATATAAAAGTGAATAAGTTGAAAAGGGAAGGCGAAGCATCAATTGCGATAGCAAATTAGCAGATAGCTATACGGAGTAAGGATACTGCTTTTATCGACTGTATAAACTTGGACACACAGCAGCACCAGCAACGCGCAGAACTATTGTCGACGCCGTCGGCGTTTTGCCCGCGTTCGCACCGAACGCGCGCGGCATTGGTGACTGTTGCCGGTGCCTCAGGGGGCGGCTCGCAGGTTTTCGACGAGATAATGAAGAACCGGACACTCGTCGAGCAGCGTTGGAAGTCTTTATCACCTTCTCGCCTCGCAACGCATTTGGTGCCGCAGCTAAACGTCGCCTCCCCTCCCTTCCTCCTGTCCCCCCACAGCCTTTCGCGCGACGGAAGAAGTCGCGTTTGCTCTCCGCCGTGCGTTCGCTCGCAGTGAAAGCGCGCGTCCCTCGCGCACTTTCGCACGCACATACAGCATACGGCGCATTCACGAAGCAATGCTGCGATGACGTCGGAGAGGAACACACGACCGCGGTCACTCAGCAACTCTCGAGGAGCTCCATGACGAAGGACGAGATTGTGAAGAATGAAAGTGGCAACGTCTTTTGCTGTGGACGACGGGAGAGGTGAAGTTTCGGCATACAGTGTGAGGTGATCGACGGCAACGATTATCCAACGGTTACCGTCTGGTGTACTGGGAAGGGGACCGTAGATGTCGATGCCGACGCGGTCAAATGGTCGGGCGGGGCATGGCAAAGGTAATAAGGTGCCGGCGGCGTGTTGAGGAGGAGTCTTGCGTCGCTGGCACGTGGAACGTGGAACATATATATTGGTGGTAAACTTGGAATAGCAGTCATCGATCCTCTTTTTTCCAGAAGCGAGCCGACCGACTGGAAGTTCATTGCCCCGGTTCTGAAGGAGCCAAAGGATTCCCTCAATGTCGAACTTTTCATTGTTGTGCTTGGGTTCCATGAGTCCTATGCTGATATTAAGGCGGTTTCGGCCGCTCCCATGGTAACCATTTCCCATGTGGCTCTCCAAATGTACTTATTGAGGTGGGGCCGCATTCGCGTTGGGGACAAACAACCCTTCAGAAGCGTTGAGGTCTTCTAATGGCCGAGCACAAAAACAGGAGCGCGCTTGTACCTATTTTACCGGTAGGTACGCGGCGGCAGCACTTGCCTCCCACCGCCGTGGCGGCTGCTCTTTCCGCAGAGCGCAGCCGTGGCCTAGTTGTAGAGAACACGCCTCCGCTGCGGTAGGTGGTGGGTTCGATTCCCACCGCTGCCAGGCACCCACTGGCTCAAATGGGCACAAATGTACCCTGGCCTGGCGTTTGGCTTACGCCTGGAAAACGAGCCTGGAGTGGTTATACGCCTGGAAAACGAGCCTGGGCCCTAAATTCCCGTCGAAACCCTCGTGAGCGCAAAAAGAGTTTTGAGCCGCTCCCATGGCGGCCACTTCTAATCTGGCGCCCTAAATGCACCTATCGACATGGAGGCGCCTTCGGGTTGGGGACAAACACCCCTTTCCAATCGTTTAGGTCCCATAATTACCGAGAACCAGGCCGGCAGCGCGCTTGTACTGGTGGGCACGCGACGGCAGCACTTGCCTACCACAGCCACGGCGGATGCTCTTCAAGAAGGCCGTCTGTGGTTGGACAAGAGGCGCCCAGAGACAACTCGTGAAATCTCTACTGGGCCCCCTTTCTAGATATCAACCCCCACGAGAGCCGAGCACCAGGCCAGGGAACATCTCTACCCATTAGGAAAAAACAGCGGGATTCCGGCGGCACCGGGATTTGAACTCAGAACCTCCCGCACCTCAGGATGATCTACCACTAGGCCACCGCTGTGGATGCCTAGCGGGGGAGCATCCCGAGGTGCTCGGTCTGGAATGACCGAGGTACTGGTCATTGGGGAACCTCAACGTTCGGAAAGGGGTGTTTGGCCGGAACCTGAAGGCGTCCCCACCTCAATAGGTGCATTTGGGGAGCGCCGTGGGAAATTGGGGAGAACGAATTTCCTAGTTTAACGTGCGAAGCAGTGCTCGATGTGCACGTGACTATAGTGTCATCACAGTGCTCTACCTTTTTTTTTCTCTCCTATAGCTGAGCGTCTTCATAGTATCTTCTCATGACTGCGTAAACATTCTTTTCATTTGATTGCCCGTTCACAGAAATGTATACCACGGGCCTCACCTCAATGCTGACCAAGTTCTTCGAGTCCCAGCTAGGGTTGCCATCTGCCAGGGTTGCCTACATGGTCGGTAAGTGAGTCACTCGTGCACATGTATTTCGCTTTCCTGTTTGGTTTGGTACATTGGAACACCCAATGCACTGTGGTGTACCCCTGCAATCGACGGACAGAAGCAGGAGCATGAGGTATCTGTGTTGGGTGATGCTCACCGTAGGAAGTACAAAAAGAGACGAGGACTGAACACATTGATAAAGGAAATCGATGGCTGCAGTACTTATACCGATGTTCACTTGGTCACGAGCAAATGATAAACCCTGTGGTTGCGACATGGCATCGCCTCGCATCAGCAAGAAGTTTGGCATTTATCTGTCTTCAACTTTTGTCTGCGCTCGTTGTATTTTCTTTCTTTATTACCAAACATGTTTTACCAGCATCGGCGGGGCAATTAAGTGTCACGACGAGGAACAGAGGAACATACTTCCCGAGTTAAACGAAATAAACTGCGCTAAAGGCTTCGGCAGGACCGAGAAACATAATGACAGCAGACTTAGGGATTCGTTTCCTAAATCGCATATCGCTTTTGAGTACTTAAGGGATTTCACGGGAGACTCAACAGCATCACATTGGTAGAGTCTTTGTGGCGAGGCCAACGGCCGGGAGTTTGACCAAATGCAGAGCATTGCGGAACCGCTAGCGGGGTTAGCCTTTTACCGCCCACTAGACAATAGTGGGTTAGCGCCGCCAGTATTTCCGTAAGGAAAAACACCTAGCCGTAAGATAAACGGCCAGGTTGGTGGCGCCACCTGATGGCGTTGAGTTTAACTATAGTGGACACATCGCTATTATAACTGTCACCAGGCATACTGCACTTACCTTCTGGTGCAAAGTGTCGACCGCGATGTCATGGTTAACATGCAGGCTTTCTCTAATTTTTTTCTTTCAGCAAGAGCGCCCGTGTGACACCAGAACTTTTCTAGCTGGTTGGGATTGGACAAAACATCCCTAGATATCGCTACTAGTGTTGCTATGGCACTGCACTGTTCTAGTAGCCCGTTTTTTTTTGTTTTTTTTTTGTAAACTTTAACAGTAGGAAATTTCTGCATGCCCAAAAGCTCCGTAATGTGATCCAGCAACGTACTGCCTTTTTTTGTCCACGCACCTCGCGTAGGGCGATCAGGTTTGGTTGACCGGAGCACGTCTTTCTATACAAGGAGGCTCATTCCAACGATCACTATATAGACCTTTTCATCGGGTGAGGAGGAAAGGGCGCGCGACGAGCCTTTTCTCCTCTCTGGCTTGTGCGAGACGGCGCGGCGCGGCTTGAATGTGTTGCCGGTTGCGCGCTGCGGAGGTGCTGTAATGCAGTGATTTGGGCTTGTTGGTATGACATCGTGAGGCTTATAGCGCATGAAAAAGACCTCCTTCGTCCTTGTCTTTTTCATGCGCTATAAGCCTCACGATTCGGAGGTGTTTTGGCTAGTTTTGAGTGCAATTTACGGGATGTCAGTTCTTACGAGGTCGTGGAACAACCACTGTGTGGCCTTAGGTGCAGCAGTAGCTACAGTATCTGGAAATTTCTTTTGGATGTTCAAATGTGCGACGCGCATCATCAGCCGCGGTATGTGTATGTGTTGTGAACTAGGTTGGAGGTATCGGTTTTCACTCGACGAAGAATTGTAAAACATTTGCATCAGCCACCCACATCGTTCTCACGCATTTTAAGTCTAGTAGACTTGAAATCACTATGTCTACGTTAGCCTCCTGCAAGAGGCTGAAGGCTTTGCTCAACACAGCGAGCACTGCGGTTGGCAAACCAACATGATACACACAACTGCTTCGCGCTTAGATCCGCATTGCCCTTTTGCCCTGTAAGGCACAATAAACAAACGGGATCGCATAAGGAGAATCCAACAGCTATTTGTAAGGACACAATTTCCGTAACGTGGGTGAATGCGTCGTAAATGAATGAGCTTAGGAGACAGAAAAAAAAAGAGTTCATATGTCCTCCTTTTGCGGCAAAATAAAACAGAACACGGGATAACGACACAATAAGACTCCGCATGGTCATGCCGCATGCTTGGATCACTTGGACCATATGCTATATAGAACAAACAGATCTTTATCACAGCATTTAGTACTGCCTCGGGCGCTCTCACAGTGTGCAGCTGGTCATTCGACCACTCGAAAAGTATGATTCACACTGTACGGTATGCTGTTATTATTAACCAAACTATTTTATTTGTGGGCGGAAACCTTGCCCAGCAAACAAGGCAGTCGCCCAGTCTATCTACACATAACAACTTGAACGCTTGTCAAAGTGAACAGCATGACTTATTCTCCAGCAGAACGGTACCCACGCTGTTAGGATCGTCAAATGTTTCGCAACTACTCGTTGCAGCTAAACCAGAGCTTAGAATTACAGTGCTGAGAATGCTTAAGTAAAGTAACATTCGTGAAACAAATTTTCAGAAATACCTAACTGATATCTCGGGCTCAAACAAACGCGCACACCTCGCGCTGAGTGCTCCGTCCGCACTAACACCAGCAGGTACTACAGCCGCTTAATCACTTCAGACTTAAATTACTTCACTACGCCTCACTGGACCGTTCCCCACGTAGAAGACGCCATTTCATGCTGAATAGACCGTGCGAGTGCGAAAAAAATCCACCAGAAACTGCCGCCGAGCACATACCACAGCATACAACACGGGCGTTCGCCCAAGTCAGCATGCCAACTACCCATAGATGGCGGCGCCCATGGAAAAACGGTCTATAGCGTGATTCACTATAGTGAAAGCAGGGAATAAAAAAAGCAGTTTATTCTGTGCTCCACGAACCACGTTTTTTTTATCGCGCTGTGTATTATCATGAAGCGATGAGCACTGCCGAGCCAATTTTCTAAACACTGAATACTGTCACGTAGTAGTGACGGTAGAGAAAACAGTCGCAAAACTGTGTATGACGAAACTGGTTGTTTTATTGGGCGAACCTGTGCCCACAAAAGCAAGCTACACTCAAAGCACAACGATAGCGGCGAACACCGTCGGCGATCGTCGAAAATCTGATCAGCGGCGAAGCGCGTCGGCTTTTATACCTGAGTCATCGAAGGTTCCAGATTAATCCCTGATGCCCGCGTGTCTTCCAGAAAGTTCTAGACAATTCGCGTCGGTCATACAATCAGATAACATAAGCGTCGATGAAATCAGGCAACGGAAAGAAGCATCGATAACGTTCTAGAAACTTCCGATACAGGCGCGTCCTGCGCCGAGCGATAACGTTTAACATTTGTTAGCCGGTGGAAAGCGGCCACCGGTGAAAGATAAACATGTATACGTGTCAATACTTCGCATACGCAGTGGGTGACTGGCAGCGTCCTGGGTGTGCTTGCGCGTTGTGATTCGTATGTTCAGAAAGTTCCCAGAAGCATAGTTCGTGTTATATGCTTTCTATCAATTCGTTGAAGCAGTAGTTTTCGCCATGTTTGCGCATGGTCGTGCATGAATGAAAATGTTCGATTCTTGGTCACTATACTTCGAAAAGGCAGGCGCAGCCATAAACCGCTTCTAACTATACGAACCAACATTTTTTTTTTTTCATTGAGGAGCTAGACTGGAACAAAAGGCACCACGAAACAACAATGATTTTGACGCTCTCGCTATATTGACGCAAGACAAAAGCAGTCTTTAAATAACGCGCGCAGGTTCGTGCGCCCTCCAAGAGGACAACGGCGTATTAGAACAACAAAGACGAAGACGTAATGGCACGTGCATTTGCCGCACGCACTCGGATATATGGGACCGTTGTCAGAAGAAGAGGAAGTGAGGCGCCACTCGAGAAAAATGCTTCTTGATCTCCTGCTTGGAACGCTACAGTTATCTAATTTATTTACTTGCCGGGCACAAGTTAGCCCAGAATAAATAGTTATATCTCAGAATTCCTCGAACCATTCGTTACAATTCTGGTGGAGGCGCTGAGTATGATTCCCAGCCCCATTCGAGTTGAAGTAAATAGCCCGGAGCCACGCCAACTCGGACCCAAGGAGCTCACGCCTGTCCACCAGCGCACGAGCCGTCGCCTACGTTGTGAGCGACTCTAGTTTCCTCTTTTGCCGGAGCCAACTAGAGTAACAGCAGCGGCCAAAACCGAAATGACATCTCAGACCGCCTCAACCCGCATCGTCGTTGATGAGCCGATAACGCCCGAGCCTTTCCACGGCGACACTTTTGAAGACGCCGAGGACTGGTTAGAAGGCTTTGAGCGTGTGGCTGACTACAATGGATGCAACGAAGACCGAAAGCGCCGCAACGTTTACTTCGTGTTGCAAGACTCTGCACGAACGTGGTTTGAAAATCACGAAGCAGCCCTCCGGTCGTGGGATGACTTCCGACGGGAGCTGCTGGCCACGTATTCGAGCACAGATCGCAAGGAAAGAGCTGAAGCCGCTTTGCAAGCAAGAAGTCAACGAAACAACGAAAGCGTGGCAATATATGTCGAAGATATGTCCCGCTTATTTCGCCGGGCCGATCCGAGCATGAGCGAGGACAAGCTTCAGCATCTGATGCGCGGTGTGAAGCAGGAGCTTAATGCCGGTTTGGTTCGAAGCCCTCCACGCACCGTCGCCGAATTCTGCGCCGAGGCGACAACTATGGAAAGGACACTCCAACAGCGAGCGAGGCTCTACAACCGCGATATGAATGTCGCATCTGTGGACGCCATATCAGCGGTGTTCGGGAACGGCGTCGATGTCTTACGAGACCTCGTAAGATCTGTGGTACGAGAAGAGCTCCAGAGGGAACAGCTGAACAATGGCCCTACAGCGGTCACTTCATTGGCAGAAATGGTTCGTGAAGAATTGAGACAAGCAGTCCGCTAACAGAACACACAAGCACAGCCACAAGCGTCGCCAATGGTACGGCCGACAGTATCGTACGCCGAGGTACTCAGAGGAACGCCTGGACGTACTTTCGTCAAGGCACATGTACCCGAGCCTCAGTTCACGCCGCCTCCGCCTGAGACGAGATTCCGGAAGGCTGACATATGGCGCACTCCTGATAGAATCCCACTGTGCTACCACTGCGGCGAAGCTGGTCATCTCTACCGGGTGTGCGAGTACCGCAGAGCGGGACTTCGGGGTTTTTCCGTAAACGCGCCTTGCCCAAGAAACGGTGAACGCCCTTTTGAAATCCGGGAGTATTTGCCAACGCGCCAAAACCCTCATACTTCACAGCAACACCAACCTCGCTCGACAGTACCACTGCGGTATCGGCCACCGAGCCCGCGTTCATCCTCAAGCTCCCCGAGGCGACGTTCCCAAAGCCCGCGTCGGGAAAACTAATACCGGCGACCTGTGGAGGTGAGGCCGCTGTCGACGCAAGAACAGAGCCTCCAGCGCTGACTCCGAAATGTGTCGACAGACGCGAGAGCAGTAGCGGAAACAGTGACGTTACTTCCGATTTGTGTGTGGTTATAGACGGCTACGAAATTACTGCTTTAGCAGACACAGGCGCTGACCATTCAGTTATGAATTTATGAATAAAGAACTTGCCAGAAGACTGAAGAAAGTGCTGACTCCTTGGAGAGGACCGCAAGTTCGAACCGCCGGAGGACACCTTATCGACCCGGTGGGCAGGTGCACTTTTAGAATTGGAATACGCGGCTTCACATACGTCACTACTTTCATTGTCCTGTCAGAATGCTCGAGGGATTTAATTATTGGAAGGTACTTTTTGCAGGCGAACGGTGCAGTAATCAACTTGCAGGAATCTTGTGTGTCGTTCTCAACGAAGCACGCCATCGCTACGTTCGAGTGTGAAAAGCAATTCGATGCGCTCCAGATTATAGACGGCGACGTCACGATACCCCAAGATCCAGCATAGCTGTCGCCGTAAGTAACGTATTCAGCGACTATGAAGGAATAGCAGACAGTAACACTGGCCTCTTACTCGAAAAAGGGATCTGTATGGCCAGAGGTCTTGTTCGGCTGCGTGATGGGTGTTCGAATGTCTTTATCACTAATTTTGGAAATGAAGTCCAGCATGTTGCGAAGGGAACTGTCATTGCCCGCCTTAATGATTATGTCCAAATTATGGATTTGAACCCTTCCGAGGCTGTACCACTCAAGTCTGACAACGTAGACTCCATACTCGCATCCATCAACATCGAAGCAGCGTTATCACCGACCCAGAAGCAGCAAATAGAAAGCCTTGTACGAGAATTCGCCACGTGTTTCTCAACGTCATCGAAAGTCCAGAGAACATCCATCGCCAAACACCGTATCATTGTCAACGAAGCTGTCAGGCCTATTTGCCAGCATCCCTACCGAGTGGCACCGAAGGAGAGAGAGGTCATCAGAAACCAAGTTGAAAAAATGCTGAAAGACGACGTAATTCAACCGTCGACCAGCCCGTGGGCTTCGCCTGTGGTGCTGATAAAGAAAAAGGACCAGACCTTGCGCTTCTGCGTGCATTACAGAATGTTGAACGTCGTCACAAAGCGGGATGTTTATCCACTTCCGAGGATCGATGACACCCTTGATAGACTACGGGATGCGAATTTTTTTTCCTCTCTCGACCTCAAAAGTGGATACTGGCAGATAGAAGTGCACGAAAGAGATCATGAGAAGACAGCGTTCGTCACACCAGACGGGCTATACGAATTCAAGGTACTTCTCTTCGGCCCCTGTTCCGCACCTGTCACATTTCAGCGGATGATGGACAATGCACTATCCGGGTTGAAGTGGCAGTCCTGTCTTGTTTATCTTAATGATGTGATTTTTTCTACCACCTTTGATCAGCATGGGGAACTACTACGGACTGTGCTCAAAGCTATTAGTTCAACAGGGCTTACGATAAACCCACAAAAAATGTCAATTCGGCTTCCATGAGCTCCTTTTCCTCGGCCATGTGATTAGTTCTGAAGGCATCCGTCCTGACCCTGAGAAGACCGCAGCAGTGGAAAAGTTTCCTAGACCAACGGATAAAAAGGCCGTTAGGCGATTTTTAGGACTTTGTACCTATTACAGACGTTTCGTCAAAACTTTTTCGACTTCTTCGAAGATTGCCAAGCCGTTAACGCGATTGACGAAACAAAATGTACCTTTCATTTGGCTAAGTTAACAAGATGATGCATTCAATGAGCTATGACGCCGACTTCAAGACCACCCGGTTCTTGCGCACTTTGATGACGAAGCGGAAACAGACATCCACGCGGACGGAAGCAATATCGGGCTTGGTGCCGTGCTCGTTCAGTGGCAAAACGGAGAGGAAAGAGTGATTGCATACGCTAGCCGCACTCTTTCGAGGGCTCAAACTAACTACTCTGCAACGGAAAAAGAATGTCTCGCAGTAATATAGGAAAATTCCGACCATACTTATACGGTAGACCGTTCCGAGCAATCAGCGACCATCAGTCGTTGTGCTGGCTTGCAAACCTGAAGGATCCTTCTGGGTGACTTGCTAGATGGAGTCTGAGGCTGCAGGAATACGACATAACGGTCGTGTATAGATCTGGTCGCAAGTACAGTGATGCTGATTGCTTGTCACGTGAACCGGTCGAATCTGCTCCTGTGGAAGATGGACACAACTTTCCGTTTCTTGGAGCCGTGACCACGTCTGAGATGGCCAAACATCAACAGTCGGACACCGAAATGCTTCTACTCATCAGGCACCTGGAAGGACACCCCGTCCATGATCCGCGAGTTTTCAAACGGGGATTATCATCGTATGTGATGAGAAATAACGTCCTCTACAAAGGAAATTTTGAGCACAGCACAGAGAAATTCCTACTTGTCGTTCCATCGTCCTTGCAATCCGAAATCTTGGAAGCCTGTCACGATCACTCATCCGCAGGACACCTCGGAGTGAGTAGAACATTCGTTCGAATTCATGCCAAGTACTACTGGCATGACTAAGCTATTGAGTTCGGTGCAGCATTATGTGAGGACATGTCCGGATTGCCAAAGACGCAAAATGAAACCGACAGGCCTTCAACCAATAAAACCTCCAGAAGCCCCGTTCGAAACAAGTAGGAATGGACTTGCTTAATCCATTTCCGACAATGTCATCAGGCAAACGATGGATTGTAGTAGCGACTGATTACTCAGCCCGATATGCCGAGACAGCCTCTCTAATCAGTGCTACAGCCATTGAAGTGGCTGAATTATTTGTGACCAACGTGGTACTACGACATGGTGCCCCTGCAGTTATTATCGCGGACCGAGGAACTGCATTCACAGCAGATTTGATGCAGTCCATGATGCAACTAACTCATACCAGCCACAGGAAAACAACTGCCTATCACCCTCAAACAAATGGGTTAACCGAGCGATTGAACAGGACGCTGACCGATATGTTGTCAATTTACGTAGATTTAGAGCACCGTACATGGACAAGATACTACCATATGCAACATTCGCTTACAATAACAGCATTTCAAGAGACCACTCAAGTGACGCCATTCCAGCTTGTTTTTGGCCGAACAGTTACCACACCCTTAGATGCAATGCTGCCGGTAAAGGACAGTGCAGAACAAAACCCTGACATCAGCAACTTTATAAAGAGGGCCGAAGCAGCACGTCAGCTGGCGCGACACTGCATTCAACAAAGACAGCGCATTGACACCGACCGGCACTACTTGCGACGAAGATAAGTCGAGTATGCACCAGGTGACAGAGTATGGGTGTGGACTCGCGTACGGACGCTCGGCCTGTCCGAAAAGCTTATGCGCCGTTATTTCGGCCCTTATCGACTACTTCGCCGCATTAGTCCCTTAAACCACGAAGTTACGCCGGAAAGGCAAGTAACCTCATCACGATGCCGCACAGAAACGTCGCACAGAAACTGTGCATGTGGTCAGAATGAAGCCATGTTATGACAGGCAGTGAATGTTCTACCAAACACCTCTACTCAGTGTTATATCCCACTTTAGTATGGACAACAGCTTGTCAACAGTTTCGCCACTTTACGCATCGGGACGATGCGTTCTTGGAGGGGGAATAATGACGCAAGACAAAAACAGTCTTTAAATAACGCGCGCAGGTTCGTGCGCCCTCGAAGAGGACAACGGCATATTAGAACAACAAAGACGAAGATGTAATGGCACGTGCATTTGCCGCATGCACTCGGATATATGTGGCCGTTGTCAGATGAAGAGGAAGTGAGGCACCGCTCGAGAAAAAGAAGGCTTCTTGATCTCCTGCTTGGAACGCTACAGTTATCTAATTTATTTACTTGCCGGGCACAAGTTAGGCCACAATAAATAGTTATATCTCAGAATTCCTTGAACCATTCGTTACAGTATTAGTAAACACGGTGTTTCGCGCACCTCCTTTTTAGCTTTCTGTCTAATACCCCTGCCACACTGGACGTTTTATTATCATTCGAACTGAATGGCATTAACACCGAATGACATTATTCGGCTACTACACAGCGATGTTTAATGCCATTATAGAATCGAACGACTTCCGTAATCGAATGAGCTCGAGAAATTCATTCGGCTTCGCAGTCGAACCGAATGTATACTCTACCCCAGAGACAAGATAAAATATGACATTGAGCTTTCGTAATTTGTGAAGCATTCATGTAAAAAGGTAATTCTATTGCGTGTTTTAAGGCATCTGTCATTTTTGAGGAAAGAGAAGCTGTACGGCAGGCTGTCACAAAATGTGCTCTCCACCTCGGTGGTGTCTGGCCGCCGTCGCTTTACTAGTCGTCCATACTGTCAACAAATAGGCGGCTGTAGCGCACGTATAAAGCAAGGAACGCAGCAACTAACCGCTTCACCTGCTGCAACAGAGTGATGTCGTTCAGCGATGTAATTTCAGTCATATTGTCTGTGTTTAATTTATCGACTGTGACTACCAAGCTAAACCTTGTGTTGGCTTATGGTGGCCAGACACTCTGAAATAGTAGTTTCATATGCGTGTTATTTCAGTGAAGCGACGCCCCATATTTATTTTAAAATAGATAATTTTTAGACAGTTGCACATACCTTGTGGTACTTTTTTTGCAAATTTTTTAGAGTGATCGCCATTGATAATCTGACCACATTACATAATTTTTCCGGTGTAGCACCACCACGGTTCGAATGCATTCCTTGCTCAATCCCTTTATCACGCGTTCCTTGTTAGCTGTGAAGTATGCTGAACGCAAGTATAGTATAGGAATGACACGCAAGGAGACCCACATTATTATAATACTGTGCTTCGTAATCTTTAACGCGGTCGCTAGGAATCCCGTCCGCTGGCTGAGAGCACTGCGGCTCGCTGAGGAAAACCGCGTTTGGCTTACGTTTGGCGCGTCGTAGGCGCCAAAATGGGAAGTAGTGGCGTCTACGTGAGCATCCAAAATTACATTTGAACTGCGCACCACGGCGACATTCAGTAGGCTGAGCGTTGTGGGCACGCCCCGCTCCGCGGTAGCCTTCGCAGTGCAAGGCATTGAAGAAGGAGCGGAAGCACCGCGAAGGTGATGTGTGATTGCCAAGAACGCCGCTTCTGTCGAACGCATTAAAGCAGTTTGTGCGGCAAAGTATTTCTGAAATAGCCTATTTTAACTTCAAATGGATTTCTCTACTTCGATAAAATGTGGTTCAGGGCCCCTAGCTTTAAGAGCCATCGATTATGCAGCGTCGATCATCTGGATCCGTAAAATGAGTGTGTCAAGCTTACTCGAGCTACAAGCTAACTCGAGCAAAACTATCGCACAGGGCCCATCGTACTCGTCGGCGGCGGCTTCGGTGCCATCATCGGCGGCGCGCTGGTGAGCCGCTGGAACCTGGACTACGAGGGCATCATGCGGCTCTGCATCTATAACTGCTGCTTCTCATGGATGGGAGTGCTCATCTTCACGTTCAACTGCCCGCAGAGTATTTACGCCACGCCGGATGGATACATCGGCGAAGTGTGAGTTCGCGAGCGCTTACACGCAACCGGGCACGTTGACGAACGACCAAATCCCCGCGTCTGTTCGACACGAAGGGGCAGGAAGATTGTTAGACGTGCACTGTGGGAAACTGCCGGAATATAGTGACTCGATTCCCATTGTTTAACAATAGGCGGTGCTCCAATCCACGCACCAGCGTCGGCTGCCACCTAGTAAGAGAAACGAATCTCAAAGGCTATGCTTTTGCTGGTTGCATGAACCGGAAGTGATTGCAGGGCCATAAACACGTTACCAAGTTTTAGACCACGTATCACTGCGAACGTGTCTATAGCTGTTAATGCGCCGTGGTGGTCGATGTGCCGTCGCCGCTATTCGTCACCGTCGTCGTCGCGGTTGTCTTCGTCCCGTCGGCGTCACGCCGCGGTCGTCATAGGTGATGTTGAAAACATTGCAACCATGACTTTTTTTTTAGGCTCCTGCAGATGCTTCCGGTGCTTGCAGTGCACAAAAGCATGACCTTCTAGACTGGCTACCGTTACTCTGAGGGAGCCTTCGATGGGGCTGCGATTAGGACACCACATATTGTCATGCGGTTTAGTGCATCCTGCAATGAATGACTTGCTGTAACGTAACAACACCTTGCGCACAAGATTGTGGCTACTCAATGCCGCGGTGCTCTGGTTTGGGTCTCCCATGAAGCGAAGCGTTTCATTGCTGCTGGAGCTATGGGAAGGCGTTCCCGATAGCGCCAGTGAAAAACTGAGAAATCGTCCATAGGTGACTCCCTTGCATCAATGTGCGAAGTGGCAATCGCTGTCGACCCACAGAACCGCCATTTATATTTGTAGACTCGCGTCAAGTGGACCTCCTCCTGGCGTTTCTTCCCTCGCTAGCCATTTACACTTAAACGACGAACTGCAATGGACGGCAGCAAACATTCACGTTGCTTGAAAATGTAGCTAAATGTGTAATTTAAGAAATATAAAGCGGCAAATTATTCAAAAATACTGCTCGTGTACTACAATTGCAAAAATAGTCGCACACAAGTCACGTATATATCAGAGAAACAAACATAGCGTTTAATGGCCAAGAACTTGTGTATATCAAAGAAAGTGTATATCAAAGAAAGAAAGTTACCTAAAAAAGGTAATTGATTACAAGTAACTATATAGCCACTAAGCCACCACGACGGGTAACGACTGCGTATACTTAGCCTGAAGTGACTCGCGTGTTTGCAGGGGGACCTCGAAGTTCAACTTCCAGTGCAACGCCGACTGCAACTGCTCGTCCGGCGTGCTGAACCCGATCTGTGGCGCTGACCACGTGGTCTACCAGTCTCCTTGCTTGGCGGGCTGTCACAGGGAGATTCAAGTGAAGAATCTCAAGGTGAGCAGGCTTCACCTTCACTCAAGCCCGCTGTGCGGCACGAGTACAACCGCGAAGATTGAGTTTACGACTATGTCCAGCAGGGTGGAAGCACAGACATAGAAGCACAAAGTGGACGAGAACAGTGTTTCCGCGTTTCTCTTAAAGCGATACTTATTTTGCGAAACCCTGCGCCTCTCTTGCTGACCGTGGCTGCTGCCTGCTGCTGCTATCTCACCGAATAGCTCACACTCGGCTGCGGGATGGCAGCGCCATGTGTGAGCGATGGCTCACACTACTTCGCCCGCAGCAGTAGAAGGTAGAAGGGGGAAGCCGGCCTGCGCATGTGGGTTGTTGGCCGCTGGTGGAGAGGCCGAAGGAGCCGTGATTCGGGGAGAAGCGATCAGATGGGACTGAGAGCACCGGAAAAGATGGCCCAGGGGTGCAACAGCTGCGCCAATTGCGCCATTTTGATACAATTTCGTATTTTTGTGCCGAGCTGCGCCAAAACCGCGATATACATTGAAATTGCGCCACGCTGCGCCAAAACGCCCGACCGGCCGGGAAATTTCTCGGTTACGCTAGTTTCAGCGGGAAATAAAGACAGCATTGGCAACTTGCAGCTTGACACGCCATTACAGTACCAGTAGCGCAGACGAGATACAAACTGTAGTGCCCAGACGAGACGTTGGCATGTCTAGTGGTGGGCGCCGAAGAATATTTGCGCTGCTGGTTGCAGTGCGGCGTGCTGTATATGCAGTAAAATCTCGCGGAGACGCGGAGTGCGCGTTGCTTGCAGTAACGAAAGCAGTTCGCCATTGCCGGTTGACTCAACAAGATCCTCGCCGTATCTGTGCTCGCGGTCACGAGCGGAGCGGGTACGAATACTCCACGCCAGGGCTTCTCAAGCATGTTCGTTCTAAGCATGTTCGTTCTCAAGCATATACGTTGCTAAGCTCCATGAAGCGCCAAGGAACCCCCCCCCCCTCCCCCGAATTAACCGAAATAAAATGTCCTAATTACACTAATGTCTAATTATACAGAGCATCAAGAAAACAATAACTATGTCAACACGCTTTTATTTACTGAATGCATCAGCAAATCTTGTTTCTATTTTGCACAAAAGCAGTGACGAAGCGGCGAAGGCCTCGCAACATCCTTCGCAGCGCGGTCGCGGCGCGCGTCTTCATCTGCAGACACGCTTTTCACTACCGCGCGCACATCTGGTTATTTTTTCGCTAGGGAGCTGGTCGTCAAGAAATCGTCCGTCCATCGCGATGTAGCCGGCGCTCTTAATCTTTGACATTTTTGCAGTGAGTCAAAGCGCAACTACTGCTTGCCGCAACCGCTGCTGACGAAACCGCGGCCGTTACCGACGCGATCATGGACGGCGACCTTGCGGTTCAAATGGCAGGCGGCCGACTCATGCACCAAGTCAAAACGAAACTACCATTTGCTGCAACAAGTATGGACGAATCCGCAGTACCTATCGACGCGATCATGGATGGCGACTACGCAGTTATGAAGGCACGCAGCCGACGCGCGCACCGAGTCAAAACGAAACTACTGTTTGCCGCAACCGCTGTGGACGAAACTGTGGTCACAGATGGCGACTATGCACTTACGGAAGCACGCGGCTAGCCGCCAACGCGGTATTACGCGCGGCGATTAACGCAACAATAAGGGCTTTGAGCGCACAAATAAGCACAATGCATTCCGGCGTTGCTGTCAGTCACGTATCGCGTACGATTTCCGCTGAGGACCATTGCGATTCGGACTGCGCCGCTTCGTTTTTGGACACTAGCGCTGTTTTTGCTCTTTCGCGGCGCGCATTTGTGGTGCTCCGCGCATTTATTATTTATTTTTTGTTCCTCCAACGTATACATCAGTGCGCACGCTATCGGCACCTACTCTATCTACAAACGGGAGAAATGCGCATGTTGGCAAGTTACGGCCTCCGAGATTCAAGAGCGAAAGCTAAGCGCGCTGCCTGTTTTCGAAGGTTGGGTGGCTACAAGCTGCTTGCGGATTTATTGCGCAGTTCACGCACTGCCGTTACGTGCTGTGATGTGCTTTTTGACACTCGGGCATGGGTAATGGAAGTTCTGTGGATCGAGCACACCTCTTGTTCGCCGTTTTAGCCACTTAATTGGCGAGCGCGGGACCACGGAAAATTTATCAGTGGCTCGCGGAAGCCCGAGCAGGGGTGTGCGGGACCCCGAGCCTGTGGAACCCCAGGGTTCCACGGAACCCAATTTGAGAACCCATGCTCCACGGGAAACTCGCTTGCTGTATTCTTATACGATACAGCAAGCGACCCAGCACTGACGGCATGAACTTTGTAGGCGACGCAATGCACAAAACTAGCAAGGGTTCGGTCGCTGCATGTTTCGACTACCGCCGGAACGTCGCGACATATCGTCAGAAAAAAAAAAAAAAAAAAAAAACCGAAAGGGAACCACTCGCGAAGAAATGTATGTGTACTTTCCACGTGTTTGGCGGAAAAAGTTGCGTGCAGTGCACTGCTGGGGTGCGATCGAGGTCGTTGTTCGGAGCGCGCGTTCAATTTCGCCGGGCGCGGCCTAGGTCAACCGTGCACGGCGAAACTGAACGCGCGCTGCGAACAACGATCTCCGATCGGGCCCCTGCCCTCACCTACGCTGGTAATGTGAATTACCGTATATACTTGCGTAATGAACGCACTTTTTTTCTCAGAAATCCAATGCAAAGTTCGGGGCTGTGTTTATTATGCCGGGTAAATTTTATGGCGTTTTATGAGTAAGTGTTCTTTGTGAAACTGCTCCAAATTTGGGATTTAGTGCTCCAATACAGTGTTTTTCCCCTCCGTAACCTGCTCCAAAAGCAAGATTTTCCTGCTCCAAAAATTGCTCCAAATCCTATTTTGGCTGTTGCACCCCTGGATGGCCTCACGTTGCGCACGAGTTGTGCCGCCTGGAAACCTCGTGGACGGTCGCATCGGCGCCTCCAAGAGGAGGTCTGGTACCGCAAACAATTGCCGCAGAAAGCCAGCTTGCATCTTTCGACCCCTAAAGAGCTCGTACGCTGCATCTTCGAGCTGAACAAGTGGCGCCACCTGCGACGCGGAGTGCTACCAGGGTTGTCAGATTGGGCTATTAGTAGCCGAATTGGGCTACTTTTTATGCGGGTTGGCGTCGAAAATTGAGTTGGCTACATGGCTATGTTTCGGAAATTTTTGTCTGAAAGACTTACGAGTCACGAGGGCCAATTCAAAACCCAAGGCTCATTGCTGCTACAAAAATATGTAAGCAATCTCGAAGGCTGTCTTTTTAGGCAATGTTGGCTATGGGAGGATGGCGTTAAGTCATGGCTGCCATATGTTTATACGTCCTTCCAGCGCTAAGCTCTCTTCTTTTTGTTTTCGTTTCGGCGCCATCTGCTGCCGGTTCACACGTGGTCCAGTAAGAAAAACGGTGGGGCTTACAGGCTGTCGAGCACGTACGTGTACGCAAGTCGTGGCGTGTCATTTTTGTCCGTGGTCCTTCAATTTGTCTATCAAGGTTTTCTCGTACGTCACCGCGGTATCTATTTATTCAGTAACCTTACGAAAAAATGACCAAGTCGTACACAAGTCGCGTATATATCAGTCAGAAACAAACATATCGTTACATGAACAGCTGCAGCGGAAAAATATTAGCATAAGTGACCGATCACCCGATCAGATAAATTGCGGCACGCAACGCTGCTGTTCCCTAGCACGCTGAAAACGAGAGTCCTCATGAATAATGTGGCTCTTTAGATACCAGTGTGCACGGGAACAAGAGCGCCGTGTAGCGCAATTTCCCTGCTCGGGTCATCGGCCACTTGGGCTAATCTTTTTTCGCTGCAGCTGTACATGCTCAGCGAAGCGCAGTACTCACGACTGTCGAACAAAACGAAATGTTCTGCTCTAGTTGTAGTCTGCATGTTCGCGAGAGCACTCCAAGAACATGGTCTTCGAGTGAGAACACTGACAGCTTCTGACTGGGGAAAGCTTTTCTCAGCAGAGAGCAGTGCGCTGTGTAAAGCACAGTAGCGCGTTGCAGTCATGGCTTCCACTATGTGATAGCGCTAACAACCCAGTGAGGCTCGTGCCTCATCAGATATTCTGCTTCAGGCAAGCGTAGTGCAATCTGGTGAGAGCTATAGCCACATGTGACTTGGAGGGCACGAACATGTTCTGGCTGCTGTAATCGTCTGGCTGAGAAATCTGGGGGGAAAAATGCTTCTCGCCTTCTCAAAACTCAGCATAGGCAAGTGGGTGAAGTACAGCCGTGCATACAAGAAGGAATGTGAGAAGGACCCCTCTTTCCAACGTAAACTGTACTTTATGCACATCCTTGGTTTTAAAGGTGTGCGCTGCTGCGTAGTTTCGCAATGGATAAGAAACTGGGCGAGTTTCTTACTCTATTTCAAAATTACCCAAATTCATACTGCACTGGAAATTCATCTTGCATTTGCAAAGCATAAAGCCATTCAAAATTTAGAATATTGCAGTTGAGAATGAGCATGTTTTAAGGTAGATCGAGTCAAGGTCTTGGGGGGGGGGGGGGTGAGGCTCCCACATAATCACGAAATATTTTGCCCGACTCTTATAGAAAATGCCTCGAGTAGAGCGAGGCGTGACCTAAAGTTCGCCCAGGACATGGCTCAGCAAATACCAATAAGGTCATGAGTAAATTGGAAAAGAAATCCTTCGGCTCCCCCATAGGGGTGTCTGCGTCAGCCGGTGTTTGGTGTGTTGCGACACCAGGGACCCGAGCACACGGGGGTTGGAACCTACCGCGCTTAATCGTGCGCGGCTTGGCCGTGTCTGGGGAAAAGGGGATCCTGGGGGTTGAGCCAATGCTGAGTGCTTGGCCGTTTATGGCCCCTCGGCGGAAGCAACACACCCCTTTGGCCTCCACTTCACGTAGACGGCACCTCCGGGCTTACCCTCCCGGGGGGAAATCGGTAGTTGCCCTTTCTTATCCTCCTCTCCAATCTTCGTCATTCTCTCTCACTTGTATTCTTTCCTGTCTTCTCTTCACTTCTTTTTACTTCTGGTTTTCTCGGCAGCAAGGGTTAACCCTGTGTGACATAACCAATCTAGGTTAGTCATATTTGGTTTAATGGTGGCGTACAGTTGGTGTTTGCAGGACCTGTCCTTTACAGATTCTGCAGCATCCCCTTGTTGGGCTTCATGGTGTGTGGCTGGCGAAACAAACTCCACATATATGGATAGTTCTTTTTCCTGCACTTGCTGATCGCCGCCAGAAACGGGGGTGCACCGAAGAAGTATTTAAATTTTTTGGCCACAAGACAGAAATTTTTTCGCGCTTTCACGTAATTCATAGTGAGAAGCCAGACAATAGCGTAAGAGTTGCATCCCCTTTTCTCGTTGCGAAATGTTTGACCTAAACCATAGGACCAGGCTACAAGGCTACAAAGTTGGCCAAGTGGAGAGCTCTTTCTAGAACTCCGCGACAAAAAAAAAAAAAAAAAAAACAATATGAAAAGTTACGTACCTTAGTGCCTTTTGGCGAAATACCGATAACAGTGAACTCGCACCGCACGATTAACACCACTTGTGGTGTCGTCTGAGATGATGATCTAATGGGCCTAACTGAAGCTTAACTTCTGGAAAGCTGGAAAGATGAAAATGTGATCAATGTAAAACGAATTAAGATGAGGCGAGATGGCAAAGAGATCCAAACCAAACACATTATTCGCTCGTTCGTTACAAGTGTTCTGTCCGAGACCATAGAGACAGGATACATAAAGATCAGAGTCAGGCCCTACATTCCGAATCCTCTCCTTTGCTTTAAGTGTCATAGATTTGGCCACAGTTCGCAGAACTGTCGTGGCCGCCACACCTGTGCGAAATGTACCCACGAACATGCATCCGAATCCTGTGAAAACAAACTTCAATGTGTCAATGCGATGGTGAGCATGCCGCCTACTCGCGGTCCTGCCCGTCGTGGAAGAAAGAGAAGAAAATACTCACAGTAAAAGTTAAGGAAAACATTTCGTTCAAAGAGGCACGAAGGCGGGTGACCCAGCTGTCTAAAACCAGCTTTGCCGATGTGGCGCGTCAGGGGCCAGCGTCGCTGCGGCATGCGGCTGCTGTCCGGCCCACGCGTAGTGAACCGGTTGTGAAGCCATCTGCCCCCTTGTCGGCTACAGCTAGCCCTGCTCCGCCATCTCAGAAGGGGCCATCTACCTCCGGGCTGGTGGCCCCTAGGGTCTCGTCCCTCGAGACGAGGCCTTCACCGCGAACAAACCACTCTCAAGAGCAGGTGTCCAGCGTGCCGCAAGAGCCGATGGACAAATCTTCCAGCCAGACGGCGCCGCCAGCGCCTAAGCAGTGGTGAGAATATCTCCACTGCTCCAAAAAAGAAAAAGCCCGCATCACAGGGCCCGACAAGGGCTCTGTAATTTAAGTTAGTGTTCTTACACGAGACACACAGCACAAACATCGTCTGCAACATGGACACACAGATAATACAGTGGAACGTCACAGGACTACATCGTAACCTCGACGACATCACATAACTCATACGTAAATTTGGTCCGAAGGTGCTGTTTGTTCAAGAAACACACTTAAAGGCTACACAGTCCAACTTTCTCAAGCAATATGCCATTTTCCGTAAAGATCGTGACAACGCTTCTGCCTCGTCCGGAGGTGTAGCCATAGCTGGAAATAAGCCTGTTGCTTGCCAACAGTTTGCCCTTCAGACGCCTCTCGAGGCTGTATCTGTGCGCGCAATTTTATTTAACAAGCTTATAACCATTTGCTCCATTTACATACCACCCAACCATCACCTGAGTAAAACGGAATTTTACAGCCTCATCAATCAGCTCCCAGAACCATACATTATCACTAGTGATTTTAATGCTCATCACACTCTTTGGGGAGATTCGCGATGCGACGCGAGAAGTCGACTCATTGAAAACTTCCTTGTTAACTGCGGTGCGTGCTTCTTCAATAAGAAGGAACCAACATACTACAATATCCATCATAGTTCATATTCATCAACAGACCTGTCAATTGGCTCTGCCTCACTTTACCCTTATTTAGAATGGCTTCTAATTAAAATACCATTCGGAAGTGATCATTTCCCAATAACCCTAAACTGGAAACTGGCCTGAGCTGGCTGGGAATGCTTTAGGGAATCCACGTACTTATCGCGAGATTTTATAAATTATTTTAGTATAGATCATGCCGTATCATATTTTAATGCTTTTATTATTGACGCCGCTGAGAAGTTCATTCCTCAAACAAGTGGCACTTCATTCAAAAGACGGGTCCCGTGGTGGAATGACGATTGCAGACAGGTACGAAGGAGACAAAATAAAGCTTGGGGCAAACTACGTGAATGTCCTACGGCTGAAAATCTAATATAATTTAAACATGTTAAATCTCAGTGAAGAAGGACGTGAAGACAAGCTAAAGGACAAACAGGGAGAGGTTTCTCTCAGGTATAAATTCGTGTACTGAAGAGGCAAAAGAATGGGACGGGCTAAGGAGGCTAAAGGGAAAAGAAATCCATCCGTTGCCCCTAGTGAACGACGAAGCGAACACCTTGGAAGACCAAGCTGACGCTCTTAGAAAACACTTTGAGCGTGTATCTAGTTCTAATCATTATTACGAGGCATTCGTAAAGCCCAAACACATAGCTCAACGCAAGGCTAACGACCGCAAATGCAGACAGAACGAACCCTATCACATGCCTTTTAACATCGCTGAGTTGAGAGCCTCCTTGACGGCATGTCGGAGCTCTGCACCTGGACCTGGCATGATTATGTACGATATGATTAAACACATCCACAGTGATACTCAAATAACGCTACTCGCACTTTTCAATGCTATATGGGCTGCCGGGTACCTACCTACTGCATGGAAAGAATCCCTTGTCGTTCCGATTCTGAAACAAGGTAAAGACCCCACATTAGTAACAAGTTACCGCCCAATAGCCCTGACAAGTTGTATTTGGAAACTTTTTGAAAAAATTATAAAGCGTCGCCTTTTACACTTCCTTAAGTCAAACAAAATTCTTGATCCATATCAGTGCGGCTTCAGAGAAAGACGGTCTACAACCGACCGTCTCGTGCGCATCGAAGCAAACATTCGTGATGCCTTCATACGTGAACAATATTTCTTAGCCGTGTTTCGCGATATGGAAAAGGCGTACGATACAACCTGGCGTTACGGAATCCTGCGTGATGTGTCGGCAATGGGCATCCGCGGTAATATGTTAAACATTTTTGACAGCTACCCACACAACCGCACATTCCGGGTTAAAATAGGTAATGCACTGTCGCGTCCATTTATACAGGAAACTGGTGTACCCCAGGGAGGCGTGATCAGTTGCACTCTCTTTATTGTCAAAATGAACACACTTCGTGCTTCATTACCAACAGCTATTGTATATTCTGTTTACGTGGACGATATTCAAATAGGCTTCAAGTCCTCTAACCTTGCAGTGTGGGAGAGACAGGTACAGCAGGGGTTGAACAAAGTGTCTAAGTGGGCAGACGAAAATGGGTTCAAAGTAAGCCCCCACAAAAGTTCTTGTGTTCTTTTCACCAGGAAGAAAGGTGTCGTTGCAGATGCCACCATCGAAATTTAGGAATAACAAATACCTATTAACAAAGAACACAAGTTTTTAGGCATCATACTTGACTCTAAGCTTACTTTCATTCCCCACGTAAAGTATCTCAAGGCGAAATGCCTAAAAACAATGAACTTACTGAAAACTTTTATCTCACACATCCGGGGGCAGCGACAGGAAGTGTTTAATGAATCTTCACAAGAGCCTCATTCGGTCACGATTGGACTATGGTGCTGTAGTATATCACCCTGCTGCCCCAAGCGCGCTAACGATGCTAGATCCTGTCCACCATCTAATATCCGCCTGGCCACCGGTGCTTTCAGAACAAGCCCTATCGAAAGCTTATACGTAGAATCGAATGAATGGCCGCTCCATCTGCAGAGATCATACATCAGCTTCACATATTTGCTCAAAGTCCACCCTAATCATGAACACCCGTGTCCTACAACCGTTAATAATTTGACGTGTACTACACTTTTCCATAATCGACCCTCTGTGAGACGACCTTTCTCACTGCGTGTGAGAGAACATAGCGAAGAGATGGATGTCCCACTTCTCGAACATTGCCTAATGCCTCCAGCTAAGCTGTCATCGCCCGGGGAGTGGCAGGTGATAGAATGTGATTTATCCTTTGTAAAGGTCACAAAGCACGCTCCCAAGCTCAAAATTGCAATGCATTTCCGCGAACTTCGCAATCGAAGTTCTCGTGCTCGGAATTCTACACTGACGCGTCTAAGTCCCATGCTGGCGTATCTTACGCGGCTGTTGGCCCCTCTTTTTCTAAGTCTAACGTATTGAACCCCCTAACAAGTACCTTCACAGCAGAAGCATACGCAGAACTGTCTGCGGTGAAACATATAAAGAAATTAAAACAAGAAAAAGCAATTATATTCTCAGACTCGTTAAGTCTTGTAAAAGCGCTAACATCTTTACAAAAGCGTCAAAATCTTGTTTCTATTGGCTTTACTCAATTTTGTGACACATTTACTTATCGCATACACATGTAATAATATGCTGGGTTCCCTGCCATAGAGGAATCGAGAGTAATGTGCTTGCTGACGAAATCGCCAAATCAATAGCATCGCAAGGTATTAATCTTCCCGCTGCTGCCCCTGCTACAGATCTGAAGCTTTCTCTACGAAACAAACTGCGAAACTACTGGCAACGCTTGTGGGATGCTGAAACGAACAATAAGCTTCACAGCCAAAGTTAGGTATCTGGACATACACTACGAAAACAGGAAGAACAGATGTCCTTTTGTGTCGTCTCAGAATAGGACACACATATGGTACTCACCACATGGATCATATCCATGTCATCAATCAGGTAATCGAGAAATCTGTGGAGTACAATCAACCTCTCTATATGGCTTTCATAGATTATGAAAAGGCATTTGATTCAGTAGAGATGCGAGCAGTCTTAGAGACATTGCGTAATCACGGAGTACAGGAGGCATACGTGAATATCTTAGCAAACATCTACAAGGATTCCACAGCTACCTTGGTTCTCCACAAGAAAAGTAGAAAGTTACCTATCAAGAAAGGGGTCAGGAAAGGAGACACAATCTCTCCAATGCTATTCACTGCATGCTCAGAAGTATTCAAGTCTTAGACTGGGAAGGCTTAGGAGTGAGGATGAGTGAGTGAGTGAAATTACTTTTATTGGAGGTCCGGCGAGGACCTCTAATAAACGGTGAATATCTCAGCAACCTTCGGTTTGCAGATGACATTGTCATATTCAGCAACAATGGAGACGAATTACAGCAAATGATTGAGGAGCTTAACCGAGAAAGTGTAAGAGTGGGGTTGAAGATGAATATGCAGAAGACAAAGATAATGTTCAATAGCCTGGCAAGGGAACAAGAATTCAGGATCGCCAGTCAGCCTCTAGAGTCTGTAAAGGAGTACATTTATCTAGGTAATTACTCACAGGGGACCCTGCTCATGAGAAAGAAATTTATTGAATAAAATTGGGCTGAAGTGCATACGGCAGACATTATCAAAACCTGACTGGGAGATTACCACTGTCGTTGAAAAGAAAAGTGTACAATCATTGCATTCTACCGGTGCTAACATATGGGGCAGAAACTTGAAGGTTAACAAAGAAGCTCGAGAACAAGTTAAGGAGCGCACAAAGAGCGATGGAACGAAAAATCTTAGGACTAACATTAAGAGACAGGAAGCGAGTGGTGTGGATCATAGAACAAACGAGGATAGCCGATATTCTAGTTGACACTAAGCGGAAGAAATGGAGCTGGGCAGGCCATGTAATGCGTAGGATGGATAACCGGTGGACCATTAGGGTTACAGAGTGGATACCAAGAGAAGGGAAGCGCAGTCGAGGTCGGCAGAAAACCAGATGGGTTGACGAAGTTACGAAATTTGCAGGTGCAAGTTGGAATACGCTAGCGCAAGACAGGGGTAATTAGAGATCGCAGAGAGAGGCCTTCGTCCTGCAGTGGACATAAAATATAGGCTGCTGCTGCTGCTGCTGCTGCTGATAATGACGATGGTACTCACAATTTTCTATTCACTGGTAACGAGCCTCCAACCTGTGGTCGATGTGGTGAGAGGCTGACCGTCCTCCACGTCCTCCTGGAGTGTCGGGAAGCCGAAATAGAGAGAAAGAAACATTTTCCCTTAGCATACCGCTATTGTGTCCCTCTCCATCATGCTATGTTTCTTGGTAAAGAACCGCTTTTTAACACCAAAGCAGTCCTCGTTTTTTGAACGATGTTGTCCTACATATTCGTAGTGTTGCCCGATGTTGCCCAATAAATTCGTAGCGTGCATCCTCCGCTATGATAGTAGTTCACTACAGCACATGCCTCCAGGCCCCTGTGGTTCAAGGGCTCTGCTTATGCAGTAGTGTTTCTTGCGAATTATTGCATCTGATATATTCTGCATATCGTATCATTCTTTCGCAATGCATTCTCCATGCTCATAGTACACCTCAGTAGTCATTGCCATAATCTTATTACATGTAGATTTTACGCACTTTACAGCGACTAATTTTAGGCCCCCTTACAGCCACATCATATCCACCACTCGTAATCTATCGCTGCAATTCGAACACATTAACACTGGCCTGGCGCTCTTTGGCCATACTTGGCCCTTGCGCCACAAAACACTACATTCGTCAAATCCTTCGGCTCATTGCAGTGGCGTAGCCAAGGGGGGGGGTTGGGGGGGTTCAAACCCCCCCCCCCCCCGAAATTTTTTGCCCCCCCCCCCCCCCCCCCCCACTAACCCACCCTTTGCTCTCGTCGCTTCGCGCTGACATATTTCAAGAAACCGGTGCTACTTTCACACTTTCATTCCTGGGCGCTTCCGTTTGGGTTGGTAATTTACAGCGAATCATGTCTGCATATGGAAAAAAACTGTCACGGTGTTTGTCAAGGCCTTGACACTCTGTGAGGTTTTGGGCGCGAATGTGACGGCCGCATTCTGAAACAACAAATACGCAACAAATGCGCAACAAATGAAGCAACAAATGCGGCAGCCGCATTTTAGATGAAGGCGAAAATGCTCGAGGCCCGTTTACTTAGATTTAGGTGCACGTTAAAGTCCCCAGGTGGTCGAAATTTCCGGTATACATTTCCGCAGCTTCCCTTCAGGTGCCGGTTAGGCCGCGTTCGCGTAGGAACTTGGTCTCGAAGCTGGCGGAAGCGGCAAAATCTTGCAAAAATCCGCCTGCCTAGGCGGCAAAACAGGCAGAAAAACAGGCGGCGAGCCAAATTGGTCTCGGACCGATTTTTTCGCCATGGCGAAGCGGAAACGTGATGGAAAGTCGTTCTGCTCGACCGGAAGCTACACTAGCATGTAAACTTCCGGTCGTAACATTGAACATGGCACCAAAAGTGTAGGCTGCAATGCTGATCGACGCGATCAAGAACCACCCCTTGCTCTACGACAAGAGAAGTACTAAAACGTACTGTCAGCAATAGTCGCGATAGAATTCAACGTCGCGCGACAGGAGGTGCGGCAACGAAGCCTTGGCGTGACCCAACTTCTCGCGCTTTTGCAAAGCCAGGCGAACCCACCACTGCCGTTTCCGAGGTTTTCTTGTCTTCCGTTTATTCATTGTCCATTTCTAGAAAACAAGTAGGTAGAAGTATAAAAGCCATTTCTTCTTCCACTTCCATGACAGACAATAGTTAGGCAGATTCCTCGTTGGCGCTCCATAATTCTCCTCCCACGTGCACGGTATGTTGCAGAAGTCGCGGGGTGCTTTTCTCGTCGCGACGATAGACTGGGAGCGTAGGTCTCACGTAGGACGGGCAGGCTTCGGCGAGGCCCAACACATAGGCCATCCCGGGTTTTAGCTGTGGTGTTCCCGTTGCCCCTTTGGTTTCCTGGAGGCGCTGACAATAATACGAAATGATGAAATGTTATTACAACTTGTAAATAAAAGCTATTAAAGAAATATAATCACGCCTAGGCAGCAACCTGTGACACAGCGCTACCGCGCCCGTGTGAGGAGAATTACGGAACGCCAACGAGGAACTTACCGAAGGTCGCAGATGACACGCGAAATTGCGCAAGATGATCACTTTTGATGACGGGTGGGTCAGTGAATGAACATACCGCTCGAAATAATGCGATAATGAGCGCCACCACGCCGACAAACGTACGCAGACTAGATGGATGTGGACGAAAGCGGCAGCGGCGGCCGCGGTGGCAGCAAAACAAATGTGAACTTGGACATGCGCGGAAAAGATTTTCCGGCCGCTTTGGCCTTTCCGGCCGCTTTGGCCTCTCCACCCGCTTGCCGCTTCCCAAGTGTGAACATAGCCGTAGTCTGCAGCGCAAAACGTCTCTCGTTTGCGATTGCGCCCCTACGGAAGGCTGGTAGTTACTGTTGCGTTGCTGAATCCCAAACCAGCAATTACGAAAGGCTGGTAGTTGCTGTTGTGTTGTGGAATCCCAAACCAGCAATGTACACACGAAAGGGTTGATGCCAGCAGTGAAATTCCACCGACTCGCAACAGAATGCACGAAACAGACAGCCGACAAGCATGGATTACTGCTGTGCGCAGTACAGCGTAAGTAAACTCTTGTTGCAGGCTCTGACAGTTCTCGTCGGAGTTCACGCGTCCTGAGAAATTGATTATGTGCACTATGCACTGAACAAGACCGGAGTTAATTCCTGCATCACTAGTACACCAATCAGTCGAGATTCTGTGAGGTACAAGGCCGCTTCCTGTTTGCACCGGCCTAAGTGAAGCAGAAATGACTCGCACGCACTACTTAAAATGCGTACACATGCCATAACTATGCAGTGCGGTGAAATATTCTGCACATTTCTGAATCTGTTGACGTAAAGGCAAATGACGGCTGCACGCTCGCACACAGCGGAAGACACAGCGGCCCATGCACTTGCCGCAGGAAATGCAAGGCGACGAAACCTTCGTAAAAAACAGCATTACTCGTTTTTGCACATATTTAAGTTTTCTAGCGCAAAGACGCAGCGAACAAGCTATTGCTATGGGAGTAGGTATAGCCTGGTAACACGTGCATTTTCACATGTATAGCCGTCCTTGACCTGTGAAACGCACTTCGCCCCGACGAGGACGACGCCATCTACGCTTAACGGAGATTAACAATTAATGATGTCTTCTCCGATCGGGCGGGTCGTCTCAATGATGCGTTTTCGAAGACTGGTCCATTCAGTGGCGCGATGAGAGACGGTTGCTCGAAACGCCCACTGTACCTGTCGTACTTACTGTATTTTACTGAGATTACATTACTTGTTACTTAATTTCTTCACAAGCACACACACACGCGAGGGGGGGGGGGGGTCCCATGTCTTTGATACACATGCACAGAGTCTGCTTAAACTACCGATATTTATTATCAATCACGTCACGTAGAGGAAAGCAGACGCTTGCCCCCCCCCCCCCCCCCCCCCCCCCCGGTCGGGCCGATGAACCCCCCCCGAAAAAAATTTTTGGCTACGCCCCTGGCTCATTGTAAATGTAAGTGGTGTCCAAATACACGTCTTGAGTTGAGGCAAATTTTGAGGCCAGTGTTGTGCTGCTTTCGTGCGGCGGAAGTTGTTTTGGGGCCGGAAATACGTGGCGAGATTTGTATACCATGTACACCACCTATTAGGCACTCGCAGAATATCATCAAACGTTTTGGCGAAGTTTTTGGCTACTTTTTGCTCACGAAAAAGTTTGGTCTGGCTATTTTTGGGCTACATTTTGAGACCATTTGGCTATCTTTTGTTGGGGCCATTTGGCAATCCTGAGTGCTACTAATCAGTCGTTGCTGAGCGAGAGCGGGTGCGGGCGAAAGCATGCTACCTCCAAAGAACGACGCAGAATACCGGTCAAAATGGAACTGTGTACTGTTGCGTGTGCGGCTACCAGAACAGCTAGAGAAACACCGCCGGTAAGCTCCCAAAGATAAAATTTTATGGATTTCCTGGGAAGTCTTATGAGAAGGAGCGACGGGAGCGCATGGATCCGGGCCGTGCGACGGGCGAGGTAAACAAAGACGCTGTTCAATTTTTTTTTTTTGCTATCATTGGAAATTTGCTCATTGCGGTCATGAACTTTGTATTTTTTAGCCCGGAAGCGAAGCGGGCCTTTGGCAGCCTGTGAAGAACCAAACCAGACACAGCCAGGCCCGCGGCGTGTTTACACCATCCTCGGCATCCAGCCTTACATGCGCAGCTAACTCACGCAATGTGCCTTGGGTGCAGTGTTGTACACGTTCCTCTAAAACAGGAACGAAAGCTCGTTCCTCGTTCCTTCCCAGTTCTGAAACGAGTTCCCGTTACAAGTTCCTTTAATGCGAAATGAGCGCGTTCCAGTTACAATTCGAACATTGGAACGTATCGTTAGTTTAACGCTACATTTCATTTGTTTTGATTAAAGTATAGTGTCGGATAGTCCTGAGGCGAAAAAAAGGGAGCGATTTAAAACTCACATCGAACTACGTATATTATAAGAATTTGAACATGGCCGGCAGCAGATTATCTGGAAATGAAAAGAATCCAAAGAAACGCTTCCAGACGATTTTTTTTTTTCAGGGAGCACCAGACATACTTCAGGCATGTCTAACTGAAAATTTGGTGCTCGTCTATTACAAGTGCAACACATTAGGCACTTCCCACTTCGACCTTCAAATGGAAGTCACGTGAGGACTGGAAACGTTCTATCCCCCGCGAGTCCCTCGAGTGGCGCCGGGAACCTGACGTCATCGTTCCTCTGTGGCAGGCCGGCATGGAGGAAAGAAACTATAGGGGGGAGCGTCACGTGAGAATCCTGAAACCTAGTCATAAAGAAATATAACGGAGAACTCACGAAAAAAATGCACCATAGTCACGTGACAGGCAAGCGGCTGTTCTTTGAGCCCAACGCGGTCCCCCATTCTCCCTGCATGATGTGCTGCGTACGTGCGGGCGTCTGTTCAATGCCATGGGACGTTTACAGAAGGAACGCCGTTCCCTCTGCCATACCTTCGTAAACATAACGGGTTACCGCTACAGTTCCACTGACTCTTAATGGAACGATGGCGTTCCTCCGTTCCTCCCAAAAGGAACTAGTTCCAGGAACACCATTCCGTACAACACTGCTTGGGTGCGAAGACAACTGGGTAATAAAAATGTTAGGTTTCACCCGAAAGGCGAAGCATCAATTGCGATAGCCAATTAGTAGAAAGCTATACGGAGTAAGGATAGTAGTTTTATTAGCTGTATAAACTTGGACATGTAGCAGCACCAGCAACGCGCAGAACTGTTGTCGACGCCGTCGGCGTTTTGCCCGCGTTCGCACCGAACGCGCGCGGCGTTGGTGACTGTTGCCGGTGCCTCTGGCGGCGGCTCGGAGGTTTTCGACGAGATCAGAACGGTACACTCGTCGAGCAGTGCCGGAAATCTTAACTACCTTCTCGCCTCGCAACGTTTTATTGCGATAGCAATTATATGGACACTCCAAGCACATTTCTGCCATCGTCGTCGCCGTCGCCGTGAGGTTGCGTATGACGTCCAACGGCGATGAAATCGTCGACGTGCGCCGTATGCTGTATGTTCGAGGGAAAGCGCGCGAGGGACGCGCGCTTTCACGGGGAGTGAACGCACGGCGGAGAGCAAACGCGCGTTCTGAGTCGTGCTCGAATTATATCTATAAAAAGTTGTCGCAGTTTCACCTGAAAGGTGAAGCATCAATTGCGATAGCAAATTTGTAGAGAGATATACGGAGTAATGATATTAGCTTTATCAGCTGTATAAACTTGGACATGCAGCAGCACCGGCAACGCGCCGAACTGTTGTCGACGCCGTCGGCATTTTGCCCGCGTTCGCTCAAAATGCGTGCGGCGTTGGTGACTGTTGCCGGAGCCTCTGATATAAATAGGCACTTGGTGCCGCAGCTAAACGTCGCCTCCCTTCCCTCCCCCTTCCCCCCCTCCCCCACGGCCTCTCGCGCATCGGAAGAAGGCGCGTTTGCTCTACATATATGGTGATTGTAAAGGAAGAAAGAGACGCCTACTTCTGCAGCCCTTAAGGAAGCACGGCGCAGAACGCGCGTTTGTTCTCCGCCGTGCGTTCACTCCCCGTGAAAGAGCGCGTCCCTCGCGCCCTTTCACTCGCACATACAGCGTTCGGCGGCGCGCGGCCAGGCTGCAGAAGATAGCGCCAACCTTTCCCTTTCCCTCAAGAACCACTTACCGACCGCGGCCACGATTTCATCTCCATTGACGTCATACGGAACCTCACGGCGACGGCGACGGCGACGGCGACGCCGACGGCAGAAATCTGCTTTTGAGTGTCCATATAATTGCTGTCGCAATAAAACGTTGGTGCTCCCTGAAGGGCTGCAAAATTAAGCGTCTCTTTCCTCCTTTACAATCACCATATTTGAGGGTACGGTGGCTTCTAGACACCGTATAGAGGGTGTTTCAGTTAACTTGGGCCAAACATTAAAAATATGCAAATGGTACGTAGCTGGTCAGAACCAAGGCAATCTTGTTCGCAGTCGCTTGCAGATACTCAGATTATTTTTTTTTTGATTCCGCCTAATTAGATAATTAGTCTTAATTAAATAATCAACTTCTCAAATATTTTAAGTAGACGAACGGTGTCAATGTGTAGAGCAACATGAAAAACTACCGATATTGCTTTTTGTTGCGCAGTGCGGGCTACATAAAAGTGGTTTTTTTTTCGAGCGTAAAAGAAGTCCACGAATACACGCGAAGTGCCTCGAGCGGCCAGTAACGCGGCGGAATGAAAAAAATTATCTGAGTATCTGCAAGCGACGGCGAACAACATTACCTTGGTTCTGACCAGCTACGTATCATTTGCACATTTTTAAAGTTTAGCTCAAGTTACCTGAAACACCCTGAGGGAGGGGAGGCAACGTTTAGCTGAGGCACCAAATGCGTATTATATAAAAAGTTGTCGCAGTTTCACCTGAAAGGTGAAGCATCAATTGCGATAGCAAATTTGTAGAGAGATATACGGAGTAATGATATTAGCTTTATCAGCTGTATAAACTTGGACATGCAGCAGCACCGGCAACGCGCCGAACTGTTGTCGACGCCGTCGGCATTTTGCCCGCGTTCGCTCAAAATGCGTGCGGCGTTGGTGACTGTTGCCGGAGCCTCTGATATAAATAGGCACTTGGTGCCGCAGCTAAACGTCGCCTCCCTTCCCTCCCCCTTCCCCCCCTCCCCCACGGCCTCTCGCGCATCGGAAGAAGGCGCGTTTGCTCTACATATATGGTGATTGTAAAGGAGGAAAGAGACGCCTACTTCTGCAGCCCTTAAGGAAGCACGGCGCAGAACGCGCGTTTGTTCTCCGCCGTGCGTTCACTCCCCGTGAAAGAGCGCGTCCCTCGCGCCCTTTCACTCGCACATACAGCGTTCGGCGGCGCGCGGCCACGATTTCATCTCCATTGACGTCATACGGAACCTCACGGCGACGGCGACGGCGACGGCGACGGCAGAAATCTGCTTTTGAGTGTCCATATAATTGCTATCGCAATAAAAGAGACGCCTACTTCTGCAGCCCTTAAGCGAGCACGGCGCAGAACGCGCGTTTGTTCTCCGCCGTGCGTTCACTCCCCGTGAAAGACGCGCCCCTCGCGCCCTTTCACTCGCACATACAGCGTTCGGCGCGCGGCGACGATTTCATCTCCAAATGACGTCATACGGAACCTCACGGCGACGGCGACGGCGACGGCGACGGCGACGGCGACGCCGACGGCAGAAATCTGCTTTTGAGTGTCCATATAATTGCTATCGCAATAAAACGTTGCGAGGCGAGAAGGTGGTAAAGACTTCCGACGCTGCTCGACGACTCTCCCGTTCTGATGTCGTCGAAAACCTCCGAGCCGCCCCCAGAGGGGGAGACGCGTCTGTGAAGACGCGGCGGTCGGACGCATGCCACGTCGGCTCCGTCGGAAATCGATGAGTGTTGTGAAAATTTGCCCTACATCCACCCGAAACTGGTCTCACCGTCTCTGTGAAGTTGCCAGGAACCTCTGGATACCATATTTGTCCAGGTGGGCCTTTTTTCAGCAATTTATGACTGTTTGAAACTCACGCCCCGCACGAGCCTGGCTAAGCCAAACGCCGGCGGGGCGAACGCCGAGGCTCCCTAGCCATGGCGGTGGCCGCGAAGGCAGGCAATGACCCCAGCACGACGCAGAGGATGAAACTCGAGGCCGCGGAAGCACGGCAAGACCCTATACCCGGAGAAGATGAATATCTTCAGATCATGGTTTGCCAAATGCAAGAGAAGCTCGCCAAGACGAAGCCAACGGGCTCTGCGCCAGCCGCCCAGCAACAGGCTCCCAAAACAGGATTGGCTTCCGCAGCTGGCGCTGCCTCCGATTCTCCAAGACGAGGAGGGCAGCAAGTGCAATGGAAGCCGACACAAACACCTCGGATCCGGCCAGATGAGTTGGTGATTGTGCTCAAGCCAAGACTTAACGTGGATCTCCGTGCTGCGTTCGGTCCAGGCGGGATCGGCACCGCAGTGCAAGGCCTCACCGGTAGTACCGCGAACGCTGGCGTCTCCGTGTGGCCGGTATGGAATCAAAACATCGTTGTTGTGGGAGTGAAGACAGAAGCCCTGGCCTCGAAGCTTATCGGGGACGTCACGCTGACAATCGGGGACCGCCAAATACCGTTTCACGGACATCTAAAATCGGCTGGAGAAACCTGCAAAGGCGTCATCACCGTTGCAGACACCGAAACCTCGGAATCCCTTCGGCACAAGCTCGAATGGATCGACGGCGAAATCCTGTACGTGCGGAAATAGGAACATCTAACGTCGCAGTGGTGACTTTCAAGGGACGTCGCGTTCCAAGATTCATTCACTACTGTTCCGAAAACGTGCCAGTGCGTTACTACAAGAAAACGGTTCCGGCATGCTATCGGTGTGGCACGCTGGGCCACAGAGCGGATGCGTGCCCCAACCCGAACGATCAGCGGTGTATTCACTGTGGTGCGAATGTGAACATCACCCCGTCAGGCCCAACGAAGCACAACTGCCAACCCAAGTGCCTCATTTGCGGCGGAAACCACTTCACTGGCTCTGCGGAATGTGTGGGAAAATTCAGGAAGGCATGGAAGCCCACTCCACCCCAGCTGAAACATGGACAACCGGGACACCACAAACAAGGGGGACCAGCACCTCCCGCGAATGGCGTAAACAAGCCACAGAATTCCAAGCAAAGGAAGACTGGACAGCCCAAACCGAGCAATGTACAGGCCGGGCCGAGGTCGAAGCCGCCTACCTTCCAGGCTGGGGATTTCCCCCCACTGGTAAGCCCGCAGCAAAAGGTGAGCAGTTGGGCAGGGGTCGCCTCTCAGCCTCCCGCTACCACCTCCCCCTCCCCTTCCGAAATCGAAATCAGCAAACAGCTAGAAATTATGCAAAAACGAATTGCCACTCTAGAACGCGAAAACCAGGCGCTGAAAGCGATGCAGGCTCCACAACGAACGGAGCCGGAGTCTATGCAGGCCTCGGCCAGCTCGGACGAGGAACAGAAGTCTGGGTCGGACCTATCAGGTTATACAAGCGTCTCGAAAACCGAAACCGTCGTAACAAACTCGGAGGGCATAGAGACACGTCTCAGCAGGCTGGCAACAAAATTTGAGGAAGAGAACAAAATGATAATGGAACAAAACAAACTTATGGTGGAACGCATTATTCCACAACAGGTAAACCTTGCAGTCCAGGCAGCGATCCAGGACCTGAAGCAGAGTCTCGTGCCGATACTCACGGCCAGCATACTTCAGACCATCCAAAATTGGCTCACTCCCCAATTGGAGGAAATCAAAGCTAGCACTAAGATGCCGGAACAACGTCGACGCAAAATTGTTCATCGTAACCCGGCAAACTCTGAATCCGAGGGCACTATGGAGCAACCCATTGCACATCAAATCGAGACTTCCATGCCTACTCAGGCTCCCACGCAGGCCCCAGTGGTGATGATGCCACCCCCTCAACAATAAATTCATGATGGCAGGCATTTCTAAAGTTAATCATAAAAATTCCAAACAAGCGAAATTAGAGATTATCCAATGGAATTGCAGGGGCTTTAGAGATGGGAAAAAGAGGGCCACTCTCCATCTCTACCTGCAGACCCTAAATTCAATGCCGGCGGTCATAGCCTTACAAGAAACCGGACTGCAGGCGAAACTGCCTGGATACAATTCATTTCAGGGGGGTACGTCCACCTGTATTCTCGTACATAAGGAGTGTACCGCTCGTCAGATAGACCTCGATCTCTCGGAGGGGCATGAATACACGATGGTCAACATCCTACCTAATAAAAGACGAGACCCTAGCGTATACGTCCTTAATGTTTACAGTTCCCCCAAATGCAAGCGAAGCGTCTTCAACGAAATATTTTATAAAGCAGTTAGGGAAGCGGATAAGCATCCACTAGTGATCGTGGGTGACTTTAATGCCCCCAGCTACCATTGGGGCTACACTCGCGAAATCGCCAAAGGTCGCAAATTGGCAGAACTCATTCCCACGCTCCGTCTATCGCTCCTTACAGACCCGATGCAACCCACTAGAGTTGGAAATTCTGTAAACCGGGATACATGCCCGGATCTAACTTTGGTTAAAAATATATCTCATGCAACATGGGAAAACTTGGACGATACACTCGGTAGCGATCACTGTCTCCTCAAAATCACTATTTCCGCCAAAGTGGCCCGCACAACGTGGAGCCAAGCCAAGCTTACAAATTGGACAGCTTTTCGCTCTCATCAAATCCCCTCTGTTTTCGGAGCGGGTGGGTACACAGAATGGGCGAAACAACTCACTGCCACAAACTCGAAGTGTGTCACAATCCTACAGACCACGGAAGACATTCCTGCAGTAGACAATCACCTCCTCCATCTTTGGGAGGCCCGCAGGAGTTTAACCAAACGCTGGCGGAAAAACAAACTCAACCGCAAGCTCAAACTTCGAATAGCTGAGCTGAGCATGCAAGCGGCGGAATACGCGGCGCAACTCAACGACTCAAACTGGACAGAACGATGCAATGCGGTAGCTAGGCAGATGAACTCGAAGGGCGCATGGCGCCTTTTCCGCAGTCTCATTGACCCCACGCAAACCAGAGGAGAAACACAAAAACAGCTCCGCCGGGCCTTGCAAATCTTTCATGGAACCAATTCCCAGCTAGCCGATGCTCTTTGCGATAAATACCTATGCTGCATGCTGGACCCGGACAAGACTGCATACGAATACGCGGGCAGGGAAAACCATCAACTCGATGCTCCATTTGCCATGCATGATCTGAAAGCGGCGCTGGGCAAAATGCGCAGGGGCACCGCCCCGGGCCGAGATCATATCACTGTAACACTTCTAGTAAATCTGTTGGATGATACCTATTGGCATCTATTGGAATACATTAACGCGATCTGGGACGGCCAACCGCTTCCAATCGATTGGAAAACAGCATTAGTCACCTTCATTCCCAAACCCGGCAAGCAAATTAGTACAGACAACCTCAGGCCCGTATCACTTACTTCGTGCGTAGGCAAACTCATGGAAGCCATGGTTAGAGACCGCCTCTCTCCGTACCTCGAAAGTAAGGGATACTTCGCGGATACCATGTTTGGTTTTAGGCCACATATGTCTGCACAAGACGTCCTCCTTCAACTAAATCGAGACATCATCCAACCCACCCATTCGACACACAATGACAGGGCAATTCTTGCTCTCGACCTTAAAGGTGCGTTCGATAATGTTAAACATGAGATCATTCTGACCAACTTAAGCCACACTCATTGCGGTAGGAAAACCTTTGCATATATCAGAGACTTCCTCTCAGATAGGCTGGCGATTCTCCGCACAGATGATGAGGAACATGGACCCTTTAAAATGGGTACGCGAGGGACCCCGCAAGGGGCGGTCATCTCCCCGTTACTATTTAATATAGCTATGATGAATCTCCCGCGGGTTTTGGCACAGGTAGAGGGGGTACATCACGCACTATACGCCGATGATGTCACAATTTGGGCAAATCAGGGCAGTATAGGCGAAATGAAAGACCGTCTCCAGCAGGCCGCCTCCATCGTGGACGCCTACGCGACTCAATGCGGATTGCAGTGCGCTACAGCTAAATCCGAACTCCTACATATCCGAGCAAACGTAAAAGACAGAACGACCCTGGACTTGACTCTATCAGGGAGTTCCATTCGGGTGGTCTCTGAGATCCGAATCTTAGGCCTTCTCATAAATAACAGAACAAAAAACGGAACTACGTTGGACAAGTTAAGCAAAGTAGGGGAACAGGTAGGACGTATGATCCGCCGAGTCTCAAACAAACGCGGGGGGTTACGAGGTAGGGACGCGCTTCGGCTCGCCCACGCCTTTGTAACCAGCAGGATTCTTTACTCAACTCCGTATTTAAGAATGACTAAACACGACGAGAACAGGGCTGATGTAATCCTCAGGAAAGTAACCAAACACGCCTTAGACCTGCCCATCAGCACTTCCAATCAGAAACTATCTGCCTTGGGGGTTCTTAACTCTATTCAGGAGCTCAGGGAGGCGCACCTCACAAATCAATACACACGGCTTATGCAGACCGCCCCGGGGCGTCGACTGCTGGACCGCTTGTGCATTCAACACAACTGCGAACCTGAACACACGGAGCGCATCCCAGAGCTGTGGCGCACCAAACTCTCGGTGCCCCCACTCCCTCGTAATATGACGAAAGAAACACATGAAGGACGAAGACAGGCGCGTGCCAAAGCGCAAGAAAGACAGCTTGGCTCCCGTACTGGGGTTTACTATGTGGATGTAGCCGGACCTTCGCCCAGGGGATATTACACGGCGGCGGTTGTACATCAGGGAACTCAGGTGGACGGACTCTCATTTAGAGCCGCGAATATAAACCAAGCAGAGGAAGACGCTGTCGCCTTGGCGGCTGCACACCCTCAATCCAAATGCATACTCACAGACTCTCGAAGGGCTTGTGAAAACTACTTGGCAGGGGAAATCTCTCCACTAGCCAACAAAATTCTGAGACTCGGCATCAGGGATCGGGATCCCGCACCAAAACGAATAATCTGGACTCCAGGCCATCAGGGCCTTCGAGGTAATGAAGCTGCAGACGCAGCAGCCCGCGCACTTATTCCCCGGGAACCTCCCTGTTGCCCTAAACAGCCTGAATGTCCTACTCCCCTACTACGGTTCAGTGCAATTCGACATTACTTCTGCGAGCAGCGCCGGGTGTACCCCCCTCCGGCAAAAGGCCTATCCAAAACTGAAGAACGCGTCCTACGGCGCCTCCAAACTAATACGTTGCTCTGCCCAGCTATAGTAAAGCATTTCGATCCCAAAATCAATGGGCAATGCCAGCACTGTGGTAATTTGGCAGATCTGTATCACATGGTCTGGGCCTGCCAACAGAATCCCAATCTATCCCCTATTCCCCACCCAACTCGAGAGGACTGGGAGGCGACCGTGCTCAACAGCTCCGTACTAGAGAAACAACGAGCTCTGGTCCAACGGGCTCGAGTGGCGGCTTCGACCAATGACGTCCCGGACTAAGGATGACACCTAGTTTCATGGAGCTCACGGGCTTCACCCTCTCTCTTTGTTCAATAAAAGTTTTCACCACCACCACCCCCAGAGGCACCGGCAATAATCACCAACGCAGCGCGCGTTCGGTGCGTACGCGAGCAAAACGCCGACGGGGTCGACAACCAAGGAGGTTTAAAAAAATGAATTTTTTAAAACCTCCTTATCGACAACAGTTCTGCGCGTTGCTGGTGCTGCTGCATGTCCAAGTTTGCACAGCTGATAAAACTACTATGCGAACTCCGCATAGCTCTCTACTAATTTGCTATCGCAATTGATGCTTCGCCTTTAGGGTGAAACTGCGACATTTTTATATAAATACGCATTTGATGCCGCAGCTAAACGTCGCCTCCCCTCCCTCCCGTCCCCCCATGGCCTTTCGCGCGACGGAAGAAGTCGCGTTTGCTCTCCGCCGAAGCGTTCGCTCCCCGTGAAAGCGCGCGTCCGTCGCGCGCTTTTACTCACACATATATCATACGGCGCGCGGCGTCGCTTTCATCGCTGTTGGACTTCATACGGAAGCTCACGGCGATGGCGACGACGACGACGACGACGGCAGAAATCCGCTTGGAGTGTCCATATAATTGGTACCGCAATAATAGGTCTATAACTCACACCCTTATACTCTTTCTGGGTGTAAAGGTCTAAGTATAATTTCCATTTTCCTTTCCATTAATTTACAATGTCTTGAAAATTTACTTTGTAAGTATAATTCTTATTCTTTCATTTATTTTGCTGATATAACAGGGCCGGTATTTTGTAGCGATGCCTTTAAAGTAATAATGCCTTTTCGCGCTTATCGCGCTTTGTCAGTGGTCAGAGCGACGGTCCGCTCGCGTTATCAACGGGATAAGCCGGCCGTGAGCGGTGGATGATAAGACTAGTGTAAAATAAGTCATAAGGCATCGCTACAAAATCGCGGCCCAGCTCTAAAAATGTAACGATTACGTTTATGGATATCTAAGCGTTTTGAAGCACTGTCAATGACAAAGTACGAAGTGGCGTCTGCCAAGGCGTGTATGAGTGAGCCCAGTGAGCGCGCGCTGTCGCGCGTCTTTGTGGATGCAAACCGCCATTCCTCGCAAGGCGCGGCAGACGCAAGGCGCGTAGATGCGAGCTTGCGCGCGTCCGCAAGCGTATGTGTTGGCTGGGCTTTAGGTAGGTGTCCGCGGCGCGCCGACGCTGCCGGCTTCGTCACGCAGCGTGGCGCCATCTCTCGAGGCACCGCAAAACCTGCACCGCGGAAATCACGGACCGCTGACGTTGAAAAGAGCACAGGCAACCCTGTCCCAGCGCCAAAAGATCACAATGAAGTGTATGGTGCCCTGTACAGTCAAACCCAGATTTATCGAACCCACATATAACGAAATATTGTGTATAAGCAACATCAGTGAAATGCCCTTGAAAATTTTTCTAGAATCTCTTTATTTTATTAATCGATTTACCTATATATAGAACTTTTTTTGCGATCCAATTCAGATTCGATATATCCGGGTTCGACTGTATCTGCCTTTTGAACGTCGCTATTGGAAATGACAAAACTTAAGCGTACTAGAATTTACAGCTTGAGTGATATTGTGAACAAGCATTAGGAAGAAATCGGAAGCAATATTTTTTGTGACTTGTTTGGCAGTAACTAGCGTATGTAATGCGGTCCTGTATAAAGGGTTGGGTGCCAGAGACCACATTTTCTCAAGTTTTGACTGGTTGCCCGGATGATATCTTTTTGTTCTCGCAACGATGCACGGATGTTCTCGTTTGAGTGCCCGGATAACGGCTCTGGCTTTTGGCTCAAGGTCACTTGGAGGCCGGCTACAACGGGAGCCAAAAGCATTTCATGCTTAAAATTATATAGGTTATAGGTTGTCTTTTTACGTGGAGTGGTTGCCGTCCTCACCTTGACACCAGCAGATGACGCGCTGTCTCTATGCTCGGACGAGTGTCTATTCTCCTTCTAGCGAATCAGCGTTCGCCTTTTTGCACGCTGGCAGATGTACAGCGGCTGCACGTGCATCAACAGCACGCTGAGCGAAGTGCCGGGTGTGAGCGCCGACCAGCTTCTCCTGGAGGCCGTGCAAGCGACCCGTTCACGCTGCCCAACTGCCTGCGGTCTGCTCTTCCCGTTCCTGGCAGGCGTCTTCCTCTCGCTCAGCGCGTCCTTCCTCAACGCAGCTCCGTCAACCGCGGCATCCATCAGGTGCGTAGGCATACCTTCAAATAGACCCAGACTAATTGAACACAAGGCAAGCTAGCTTAACCGAAATCGATTCTGCCTGATCTTTGACCTAAGCCAACCCAATGGAACCTTCTACTGGTCGTTGCGCATCTGCGCTCCTGCAGCGCTTGAGTTTTAGTGCAATGAAGCATTCGGGTTGCGTCAATATCGCTTTCGGAGTACGCAATTTAAAGCGAATTAAGCTTCCTTTGCGTACGCGTCCACACCCGATGGGAGACAAACGCGAAGTCTTGAGGAAAACTCACAACTTTGACGAAAACGTACATTTTTCATTGCGAGTGCAAAAAGTTACAGGAACTTTGACGCACGGCCACGCAACAAGCGTGCGTCACCCAGCTTTTCTGACGAAAAAGAAAAAAAAAGGCGACGCTTGATTACACTTGCGCATACAGACGACCAGAACTCCGTCTGCGTTATGCAGTCATCAAACGACGAAATGTAATTTCTGTGTGCACATGCACTGGTAAATGTTTCCCGCAGTGCGCATAAGGTGAGATGTCGAGCTAATTCAGAGGGCCATAGCTACCGTTTATTTCTCTTTCGAATCAAAATCAGCCCCCTTCCCTTCAATGTGCACGTTAACAGCTGAATGTCTGGGTGAGTCGAGTTGAGTCCCTGTGGATATATGACCAAAAACTAAATTGATGCATTTCAAGTATGCTCTGTGCCGGCGATCCTAGCGCGGCTACATTCGCCTGTAGCCAACATCGTCCCTCAGGTCCTTAAATGTGGTTTGAATTTGTTCAGCTAAACGAGTCTTAAACCTGGGTGCGGTTACTCAAGGACAGCCATTTCTGCATGGCACTTCTGCAGGTTGCACGCTTAAGAGCTTCGTGCATTCATTCAGTGTACGTCCTGGAAACACGTACATGCGCCGAAAAAGTAAACTAATCTTGCTAGCGGCTCACTTTCCAGCGTGATCATATCCTGGCTGCAAACAGGCTTTAATGCCAATTACGTACAAAATAGATAAGCGGCCAAGTTGCACTTACGCGCAATGCATTCTTCACATAATTGTACACAGGTGCGTGAAGCCCGCACAGCGGTCGCTGGCGCTCGGCGTCAGGCAGATCATCGGACGCCTTGTGGGTGAGTACGACCGGAGCTATGTAAGCACTTATTTTCACCATCATCTGTGATTGCCTTGTCGCTGTGGTTATCTTCATTGATCAGACTTATCATCATCATCATGAGCATGTCCACTGTAGGACGAAGGCCTCTCCCTGCGATCTCCAATTACCCCTGTCTTGCGCTAGCGTATTCCAACTTGCGCCTGCAAATTTCCTAACTTTAGCACCCAGTTTGACTCTTTTGCCGTCCTCGACTGCGCTTCCCTTCCATTGGCACAACTTCTGTAACTCTAATGGCCCACCCGCTATCTGCCGTACTCTTTATATGGCCTGCCCAGCTGCATTTTTTTCTTATAATTGTCAACTAGAATATCTGATATCCCCATTTGATCTCCGATCCACACCGCTCTCTTCCTGTCTCTTAACGTTACTCCTAAGATTTTTCGTTCCATCGCTCTTTGTGCGGTCCTTAACTTGTTCTCGAGCTTCTTTGTTAACCTCCAAGTTTCTGCCCCATATGTTAGCACCGGTAGAATGCAATGATTGTACACTTTTCTTTTCAACGACAGTGGTAAGCTCCAGCCCATTCTTATTCTTCTGTAAATTTCCTTCTCATGATCAGGGTCCCGTGTGAGTAATTGAACTAGATAAGCTTGCTCCTGTACAGACTCTACAGAGGCTCACTGGCGCCCCTGATATCTTGTTCCTTTGCCAGGCTATTGAACATTATCTTTGTCTTCTGTATATTAATCTTCAACCCCGCTCCTACACTTTCTCGGTTAAGTCCTCACCCATTCATTTGTTGTAATTTGTCACAAGTTTAGCTGAACAGGACAATGTCATCTGCAAACCGAAGGTTGCTAAGATATCCGCCGTTGATCCTCACTCCTAGGCCTTCCCAGTCTAATAGCTTTGATCAGCGTAGTGGCCTGTAAACATTGGGAGAACGTTTCTGAGGGTTCACCGCGTGAAGTTGAGCGATTTGGCCTACCAGGGAAAGCCCGACATCATGAAGAACGTTGAACTCGTTGTTCTTTTTCCTTGCCCGTTAAAGTGAGCAGAACCTTGTACTGAAAACAAGCATGCTTTAAGCAGTGGCGCAGTTGTATATGAGTAACACGTGGTTTGTGTGGCGCTGGCATTGCAAGCTCCACAAGTGAACTACAATGAATGACATATGTGATGAATGAAGTTACGGGGCTAGGTATTGAAGCGTTCGACGAAGAAAATCATGGCCCAGACTTAATTTAATGTATGCTAAGCTATATGCAATTTATTGAAACAGGGCTGCTTCTGAGTAAAAGCTGGCTTACATTTAGGCTTTTCAGCTTTACGTTTAAGCTTTACGTTTAAGCGTTTGGCTGAAGTGGTTTGAGCGGCCCGTAGATCATAGGTATGGACACGCTTGTACGGGTTGCTGCATAGTAAAAGGTCTATTTCAGAAGGATCAGCGACACAAATAGTCCCGCAATCGCTACTCACCTCTGGGAGACACTCAGTGTTTCCTGACTAGGTTACACGATCCGTCCCTTGGCTGCACTGCACGATATCGGCGAAGCCGAGTATGCACAGTCGGTGTATTAACCGGCGTGTTCCCCCTGACAGGGTCTATCCCGGCACCCGTGGTCTTCGGCGGCATCGTGGACCAGACGTGCGTGTCATGGCAACGGTCGTGCGGCTCGAGTGGCAATTGCGTCATCTACGAGAACGAAGGCATGTCGCGTGGCCTGTTCTACGCGCTGGGCGTTACTCTCTCCATTAACATGTTGTTCTACTACGCGTCCCTCATCGCGCACCGACGCCGCATCCACCAGCGCGCCATGGCCAAGAAAAGCCGCGCTATGTTCAAGGACTAAGCGCAGCTCCCCGTCCGTAGCTGCGAGACCGCCGGTGTGCGTCAGCCCCCTGCTATGGTTCACCGAGCGTTGCTGCCGACGCAACCGTTGCTAGGCGACCGGGTGCTGCGAGACCACGTGGAAGTCGATGCCTCGTAGGACTGAGGTCTCCGTTTCGCAGAGCCGCAGCGGTGAAATTTACTATGGCAATAAATAATGGTGTTCCGCTGGCAGAGCGTGTGTCTTGCAAAGACCACCGTGGTAGCCGACGACACCTTACGCATTTCGTCTCAACTACAGAGCTTGGGGTGTGTTCTAGCAGTTATGACAACGGCAATGGTGCAGCTGGCGGTGCTAGTCATGGTCACGTATCCCAGCCTGCTCGCCATTACTTTACCGAGTTTTATCGGAATGCACTACACTCTCGTTAGCTGTGCGCATACCACGAAGTTTCGAAAGAACTACTTTCTTTTGAAAGCACAAAACATTGCACTGTCTTCCCCAATATATCCCCATACCGTTTCATTAACACGTGCTAGACTGTGTTCCACCAGAAAGTCGTTAACTATAGGTCTCTCGTTCTCAGACTAACCTATTTAAGGGCAGCTTCTTCGCCCAGGGTCATAGAACTATGGAATCGAATACACCGACTGCCTTGCAACATGTAGTCATTGCCCGTGCAATAATTTTTGAATGCCTCTGAATGTTCTACTGTATTAACGCGACAGCGTTAAGTGCCCCATGTCGCAGACAATCCGGTGCGGGCGTGCTGCGCCGCAGCCGGCATTGACGTCCTGTGAGCAAAAAATATTTTATACGGCACTAAAGTACTTGTTGTACCACTACAGTTATACGGTTGCTCACACTTTGCCTGACATTCTTGACAAAGTTATTCCTCGGAATTTTCAGAATGACAGACCACAAATGTCATGAAACAAAACACCGACAGCGCATTTAGTTCATGTTAAATCTTCTCAGACTGAAGTATTAAAAGTGTGAAACAATAACGGAAGATTGGTCCACGCAAGAGGCTGCGCTTATACCAGAAAGCTCGCCTTCAGTGCATAGCGTTAGCCGGGAGTGTTTGCCGGTAAAAATTACCGTTACATAAGCTGCAGTTGCCGGGAAGGGTGGGAAGCAGTGAAGGGATCTTTGAATGCTATCGCGTTACACTCTTAAAAGCCAATCTTAAGCGTCCTCCGACTTTTTTCACATCGAAGTGTCTTGGTTTCCTAAATTTATTTCCTTTATTTGCTATGACATTATTTCGTTGTACCATTTACCCTGTGTATTTGTAGCATTTACCCAGCCTTGCTAATGGGCTGTAGTGCATGAAAATATAAATGCTGGCTCTCCCATAATCGAGAGTATATTTAAGCATGAAATGCCTACCATATGAAAGCAGTGGTACCTGTGGTACCACTGCTTTCAACCGATTTTCTTCTTCCAACAGTGCTGCCCGCTCAGCCTCTGTCGCTATTTTTTCTTGTCGCGGACCGCTCACGACTCACGGACTGCTGGCGCTCAAAAGTGCACAGGCAAGCCTCTCTCAGCGCCACAAGATGTACGGTGCCCTCTATCTGCCTTTTGAACGTCGCTATTGGAAATGACAAATTACACTTCATCGTACTAGAAGGTAGAGCTTGAGTGATATTGTGAACAAACATTAGGAAGAAATCAGACGCAATATTAAATGCGAAGCATTTCTTGGCGAACATTTGCTACTTTGACAGTATCTATCTAGCCGCCTATGTCTTTGTGCTCTCATGGTCGTTTCGTTAACTTGGTAAGCACCAAAATTGGCATACTATGACAGGAGTGTAATGACGAACATAAGTGATAGGTCATGACATGCGTGTCATGTAGGTCATGACAATGACCCAGCGAAAAAGATTACCACTCGCAAACCCCTGGAATGGGTTCTGACGTGGGTACTAAGTGAACGAAGCACTAAAGGATGATGGTAGAAGTCAGTCATGACCATGACTTAGCAAAAATGACAATGACCCAACGAAAAAAGATTAACACTCAAAAACCACTGAAATGGGTTCTGACGTGGGTACTAAGTGAAGGAAACACTAAAGGATGATGATATGTCATATTCGTGGCCATGACTTAGCAAAAATGACAATGACTCAGCGAAAAAAAAGATTAACAGTCAAAAACCACTGAAATGGGTTCGGACGTGTGTACTAATTGATTGAAATAAACACTAAAGGATGGTGGTAGAAGTCATATAGTCACGAGCATGACTGAGCAAAAACGTCATTGACTCAGCGAAAAAAGATTAACACTCAAAAATCCCCTTAAATGAGTTCTGGCGTGGGTACTAAGTGAAGGAAACACTAAAGGATGCTGGTAGAAGTCGTATTCATGAGCATATGACTAAGGCTTTTGCCTTAAGTTATCTTAGGTGTAGCTAAACAGTCCTGAGAACTTATCACATGCGTGTCATATTGTAGGTCATGAAAGAGCCGCCTGTGTCTTGGTGCTGTCATGGTCGTTTCGTTAACTTGGTAGGCTCCCGGGCCCGCACACTGCGTCGCATAACATCGATTCCCACAGGGCGTGGGATCTGCCAGCTTTTTTTTTTTTTTTGCAGTGAAAGCTGCATATGGCTAGGCGAAACGAAAAACCGTTCGTCCTATGTTTCGCTAAACGTCTCCATTGGCTGCGCAGTCAGTTTCGTCGTTCTCTACGTCACACCCAAGCGTGCGCGCCATTGGCAGCGCCTTTAGTGACGTCGTTGCGAACGCGTTCCCGCCATTGCCACGTTGACGCTGCTCTGCCCGTAACGCCGTCTCCTCGGCTCGCCGTTGTCGCATACGTTCGATATCTCGAGTTAGCTCGGCGTCGTGGTTAGCAGCATTCGCCCGTCATCGGCGCTTGCGTTCCAGTTCGCGATTCCAACGTGGACGTTTAGTCGTAGTCGAAGCCAAAGTGCTGCTCGAGAAACTCCCGCCGAAAGCGGGCGTTGGCCCCGGCGAACGCGTTCCCGCCATTGCCACGTTGGCGCTGCTCTACCCGCAACGCCGCCTCCTCGGCTCGCCGTTGTCGCATGCGTTCCATATCTCGAGTTAGCTGGGCGTCGTGGTTAGCAGCATTCGCCCGTCATCGGCGCTTGCGTTCCAGTTCGCGATTCCAACGTGGACGTTTAGTCGTAGTCGAAGCCAAAGTGCTGCTCGAGAAACTCCCACCGAAAGCGGGCGTTGGCCCCGGCAAACGCGTTCCCGTCATTGCCACGTTGGCGCTGCTCTACCCGCAACGCCGCCTCCTCGGCTCGCCGTTGTCGCATGCGTTCGATATCTCGAGTTAGCTGGGCGTCGTGGTTAGCAGCATTCGCCCGTCATCGGCGCTTGCGTTCCAGTTCGCGATTCCAACGTGGACGTTTAGTCGTAGTCGAAGCCAAAGTGCTGCTCGAGAAACTCCCGCCGAAAGCGGGCGTTGGCCCCGGCGAACGCGTTCCCGCCATTGCCACGTTGGCGCTGCTCTACCCGCAACGCCGCCTCCTCGGCTCGCCGTTGTCGCATGCGTTCCATATCTCGAGTTAGCTGGGCGTCGTGGTTAGCAGCATTCGCCCGTCATCGGCGCTTGCGTTCCAGTTCGCGATTCCAACGTGGACGTTTAGTCGTAGTCGAAGCCAAAGTGCTGCTCGAGAAACTCCCACCGAAAGCGGGCGTTGGCCCCGGCAAACGCGTTCCCGTCATTGCCACGTTGGCGCTGCTCTACCCGCAACGCCGCCTCCTCGGCTCGCCTGTTGTCGCATGCGTTCGATATCTCGAGTTAGCTGGGCGTCGTAGTTAGCAGCATTCGCCCGCCATCGGCGCTTGCGTTCCAGTTCGCGATTCCAACGTGGACGTTTAGTCGTAGTCGAAGCCAAAGTGCTGCTCGAGAAACTCCCGCCGAAAGCGGGCGTTGGCCCCGGCGAACGCGTTCCCGCCATTGCCACGTTGGCGCTGCTCTACCCGCAACGCCGCCTCCTCGGCTCGCCGTTGTCGCATGCGTTCCATATCTCGAGTTAGCTGGGCGTCGTGGTTAGCAGCATTCGCCCGTCATCGGCGCTTGCGTTCCAGTTCGCGATTCCAACGTGGACGTTTAGTCGTAGTCGAAGCCAAAGTGCTGCTCGAGAAACTCCCACCGAAAGCGGGCGTTGGCCCCGGCAAACGCGTTCCCGTCATTGCCACGTTGGCGCTGCTCTACCCGCAACGCCGCCTCCTCGGCTCGCCGTTGTCGCATGCGTTCGATATCTCGAGTTAGCTGGGCGTCGTAGTTAGCAGCATTCGCCCGCCATCGGCGCTTGCGTTCCAGTTCGCGATTCCAACGTGGACGTTTAGTCGTAGTCGAAGCCAAAGTGCTGCTCGAGAAACTCCCACCGAAAGCGGGCGTTGGCCCCGGCGAACGCGTTCCCGTCATTGCCACGTTGGCGCTGCTCTACCCGCAACGCCGCCTCCTCGGCTCGCCGTTGTCGCATGCGTTCGATATCTCGAGTTAGCTGGGCGTCGTGGTTAGCAGCATTCGCCCGTCATCGGCGCTTGCGTTCCAGTTCGCGATTCCAACGTGGACGTTTAGTCGTAGTCGAAGCCAAAGTGCTGCTCGAGAAACTCCCGCCGAAAGCGGGCGTTGGCCCCGGCGAACGCGTTCCCGCCATTGCCACGTTGGCGCTGCTCTACCCGCAACGCCGCCTCCTCGGCTCGCCGTTGTCGCATGCGTTCCATATCTCGAGTTAGCTGGGCGTCGTGGTTAGCAGCATTCGCCCGTCATCGGCGCTTGCGTTCCAGTTCGCGATTCCAACGTGGACGTTTAGTCGTAGTCGAAGCCAAAGTGCTGCTCGAGAAACTCCCGCCGAAAGCGGGCGTTGGCCCCGGCGAAACGCGTTCCCGCCATTGCCACGTTGGCGCTGCTCTACCCGCAACGCCGCCTCCTCGGCTCGCCGTTGTCGCATGCGTTCCATATCTCGAGTTAGCTGGGCGTCGTGGTTAGCAGCATTCGCCCGTCATCGGCGCTTGCGTTCCAGTTCGCGATTCCAACGTGGACGTTTAGTCGTAGTCGAAGCCAAAGTGCTGCTCGAGAAACTCCCGCCGAAAGCGGGCGTTGGCCCCGGCGAACGCGTTCCCGCCATTGCCACGTTGGCGCTGCTCTACCCGCAACGCCGCCTCCTCGGCTCGCCGTTGTCGCATGCGTTCCATATCTCGAGTTAGCTGGGCGTCGTGGTTAGCAGCATTCGCCCGTCATCGGCGCTTGCGTTCCAGTTCGCGATTCCAACGTGGACGTTTAGTCGTAGTCGAAGCCAAAGTGCTGCTCGAGAAACTCCCACCGAAAGCGGGCGTTGGCCCCGGCAAACGCGTTCCCGTCATTGCCACGTTGGCGCTGCTCTACCCGCAACGCCGCCTCCTCGGCTCGCCGTTGTCGCATGCGTTCGATATCTCGAGTTAGCTGGGCGTCGTAGTTAGCAGCATTCGCCCGCCATCGGCGCTTGCGTTCCAGTTGGCGATTCCAACGTGGACGTTTAGTCGTAGTCGAAGCCAAAGTGCTGCTCGAGAAAATCCCGCCGAAAGCGGGCGTTGGCCCCGGCGAACGCGTTCCCGTCATTGCCACGTTGGCGCTGCTCTACCCGCAACGCCGCCTCCTCGGCTCGCCGTTGTCGCATGCGTTCGATATCTCGAGTTAGCTAGGCGTCGCGGTTAGCAGCATCCGCCCGCCATTGGCGCTTGCGTTCCATAGAAACACAAACATGTAACCAATAATTGAGAAACGCTTCAATACGCCCTGGGACACATGCTATGGGAATGCTCGAGTTAAATGACGAAATACACAGAGACCACGAGGAGGCAGTCTCTAACCGCAGGGCGCGCTGGGAGGCGGCTCTGCTAAGCTCCGCATTAGAAGATCAACTCTGGGCCGTCCATCGAGCCGAGGAAGCCGCCCGAGCCCAAGGGCTCGCGGCCGAAGCCTAGGCCGGGGCTAAGGCCCGCCCCGAATTAACTTCGCAGGACCCTCAATAATGTTGTTCAATCAATCAATCAATCAATCAATCAATCAATCACTACAGCGTCGGGATCAACCCACTGCTAAACACCGGGGCCGCACGTTTCAGCTTCGCTGGTTAACCATCTGTACGGAGTGCTTGGGCGGTGTTTTTTTTTTGTAACAATTGTTTGGGAAGCAACTAGCGTATGTAAGGCGGTCCTGTACAAAGGGTTGGGGGCCAGAGACCGCATTTTTAAACTTTAGACTAGTTGCTCGGATGATATCGTTTTGTTCTCGCAACGATGCCCGGATGTTCTTATTTGAGGACCCGTAACGGCTCTGGCGTTTGGCTCAAGTTCACTTGAAGGTCGTCGACAACGGGAGCTAGAAGGATTTCATGCTTAAAATAAAATGAAGTGATGTAGCATCCAGCTGAGCTGACGCAGACCCACCTCACCGTATTGATGCGGCCTTTAGATACTGCACTCATATTTTAAATCGAATCTTGCCTTGCATACCATCCCATGGTTCGCCCCGCGTTGGTTGGCGGTATGTCCGTCTATGCGAGATCAGAATGTGCAGATGATTTCCATATGACATTTACCCACAATTGCCAAGAAGCGTGTCCGCGTGTTATGACTATTTCCATACAATGGCACATGACCACAGCAGGGGATCAGGCACTACGCGCGTCGGCATGTTGATAACGATGGTGATGATTTTCATACAATGGCACACAGCCACAACCGGCGATCGGCGAAGAAGTGGCCGGCACGTTTAAAATAACAAGAAATATGCAAGTATATAAGCCAATCTAAGATTTGTCACATTTTGTGGAACGGCTGAGCGTGAACACATGCGCGGGCATGTGCTCAAATGCGATGGCCAAATTTATAGCTTTATTAACCGCTTCTTGCTAAAGGCAGCGATTCGCAGCCCGGACCTGACCGAGCAACTTTGGTCCGTCCAGCAAGCCCACGACGCAGCCAAAAGGCTCTGCCCACCGGTCCCAACGTGGGAGCAGCCCACTTTGTGAGGCAACTCACAACTTGCACGACCTAATAAATGTTTTTCTTCCTTCCTTCTTGAAAGATTCGCATCGCATAGACTGAACATGTACATACATTTCGGTTGAGGCGTAATGCAAAAACGCATGTCTAATTAGTTTCAGGTGCGTTAGAACATGCTGTCTTCCAACGGCTAGAAGACGACGACGTTTAACGTTAGCACGAACGTGAATTGTGCAGTGAAGTACGAGCCGATGATTTGAGGCAACAACCACAACAACAAGGGCGGCGCATTCCATTTTGACGTGAAGCTTTCTTTGAGAGCTCTCCCAGATCTTCCACACCGTGGCTGCTGTCCTGCCGAATATATTTTTGGATATGTATACAAAAGGTTATACGAAGGCACCCACCAAGGCTTACATAAAACTTGTATGGCTGACCGTGTATGCTGGCCACGTTCTGTTCAGCTTAAGAAGGAAAATAAACTTCCTACATAAAACCTGCACACATAATGTAGGCTCGCAGGGATCTGCAAAGCACATCTATCTGTTATTAGAATGAAAAGCTGTATTTAACAGATTCCTTGATTTACTTTATTTTCATTGGTATAGTCGCTCAGAATGTGCCACTGGGTTCTCGGCGAATCCTCCTGAATCGTCATGTCCCGCTATGTACGATTCCTACATAAACCGTGAGAGAGAGATAATAAAACATTTATTAGTGAAAATTAATAGCCGTTTTGTGGTCGGACCTTCTAGTCCGGAAGACCATTGGCTTTTGCCGCCGTCCGGGCTCGGTTGACCAGGGCTTGTTGCTGTTCTGGGTCCGAGCTGGACAGGATCGCCTCCCACTCGGTTATCGTCGGATTATGCTTGGCCGATATTTGCGGAAGTTGTTGGCCCGCCCAGACCATGTGAACCGTGAATATATGTAATGTAGAATCTCTTGAGATTGATCGCCGCGTGTTGATTATAATGATGATTTTTATACGAAGGCACATGCCCACAACACTGTTCTCTACTTTAGAGGGCGAGCACAGATTACACATAATACAGGTCAGTGACCCACAACAGGAGACGAACTAAGAAGGGGCGCGCATTTAAAATAAATAAGGATAAATAAATAAATAAGTAAATAGAGAAATAAATAAATAAATAAATAAATAAATAAATAAATAAATAAATAAATAAATAATAAATAAATAAATAAAAGGCAAGTATAACAGTTGTCTCATTGCAGAGCACAGGAGCGCGAGAGCACAATCTCTCGCGCGACCTTTCTTTACGGCAAAAAAGCGCAGGAATGACTTCGGCGCGAATACTACAATGACGACGAGAACGCGCAAGACATTGCCAGAAGGACATTCATAACTTCTTAGCCTTGGGCCGGTATTTTGTAGCGATGCCTTTTCGGTGCTAATTAATGCCTTTTCGCGCTTATCGCGCTTTGTCAGTGGTCATAGCGACGGTCCGCTCGCGTTATCAACGGGATCAGCCGGCCGTGAGCGGTGGATGATAAGACTAGTATAGAATAAGTCATAAGGCATCGCTACAAAATACCGGCCCTGATGTTTGACGAGTTTGCACCAGATTCGGTTATTCCAGGTTATACAGAGTGTGAAAAGGACAAGACCATTCCACTCATCGTAACGGGCGACGACTTTAACGTGCACACTCAGAGGGCAAAAAACAGGTAGATCGCCGACTTCATGAAGACGACGTGCGGATTGTTCAAACCAAACAACAAAGACTGCCTGACAACGTGCCGAATGGCCGGTGTCACTGACAATTGTTTGTACCAGGCACACATTCCATCAACGTGCATCGGTACGTTTCATACTATACGGTGCATGTGCCTTTACTTTTTATACGGCCTCCACCTGCTGCAACACAAGACACGCAACAAGATGTATGGGTCGCACAAATACACAGATGAAATTACAGCGTCGTAATAAAAAAATTGAAATAGATATAAAGTGTGCCTTCAAAGTGTGAACCTGCAGATTTAAAAGACACTTCCTCAGCGCGAACGCGCGAGTGATGCCTACGAGAAATTTTGAATAAACGCGATATAAGACTTTTGCGTTTCATTTACAATGCATCGTACTTGCCTGTCGAAATACCTGAACAAGGTCTTTGGTATGACCTTGCATCGACATTAAAAAAACACAACCAACACACGTTTAACCACTCTTTCGGCGTTTAAAGAAAGCTTCACTGTATGCATATTACGATAAGGTGCGTTATATCTGCTGCATCATTTATTTTTGCAGCAAGGCTGTTACAGGCTAGGTTCCAGGAGATTGCGTCCGTAGAAAACCGGAAGTGAAGTGTACAACAATTTCAGACACGTCGCGCCACCTCGTGGAGTCGTATGAAAACGCTGGGTTGGCGGCGTTTTAAACTTAACATTGTACAAAAAAATGTCCATTATACCGCGGTTTTCGCAGCATCTTACGTTTGCTTCTTCATTACGTGACGTAGGTCACCCTGGCGACCACGGGAGTGCGTTAGCGCTTGTGTGCGCTCCGCGATTGGCGTAGCCGTCTTTAATAAAACGCTTTGACGGTACGGTGATGGTAACTGTGTACGTTCCCCCTGCAACGCCTACGAAAGACATCGAAACGTTCATGATAGACATGTTGGGTTGGGTGATGCCCAAGGACGATACGACCATTCTCAATATTCACTACAGCAGACCCACCGTAGTCACAACTACGCTGGCTTCCATCTTCACAGTAGTGGAAGGGCTCTGATTTTTTTTAGCTGTTGTTCTTTCAGCCCTAATAGACGGCTGAGTCTCTACCTTCTCTGCTTCCTTGGTGTTCAACACAATGGTGCCGTGACCACGATGAAGATTCAACGTTGAAGGTTTCCTACGGATAAAGCGAGCCCACTGAAGAAACCCGGAGAAAGATCAAGGGTCCTCCAATCGACGAACCAACATCCAGAACCCCGAGCCTCCCTGTGACGAGAGCCACCGTGGTTGCTCAGTGGCTTTGGCGTGGCGCTGCTAAGCACGAGGTTGCGGGATCAAATCCCGGTCGCAGCGGCCGCATTTCCATGGCGTCGAAATGCAAAACGCCCATGTACCGTGCACTGGGCGCACGTTAAAGAACCCCAGGTGGTCAAAAGTAATCCAGAGTCCCTCACTACGGCGTGCCGCATAATCAGATCGTAGTTCTGTCACGTAAAACCCCGGAATTTTTTTTTATCCTGCCAGGACACATCGATTCAAAACTGCCTGCCATGGATCGACTCAAGCACAGTATTCGAGCTGCGATTACAAGGATCATCAGCGAAATGAAAGCCCTCATGGAGACTACGTCGACGACACCAACGGATGCTCTGACTGAACGATTGAATGTGTGGCAGTAAAAGGAGGCTGCACTCGCGGAACTTCATAGTTAAGATTAGAATTTTAGATTAGGTTACATTAGATTGTCAGATGAAGAATTTGCTGAGTATAAGGACCTAGAGGAAAAGGTTGACAGCGTTTGACCGCACCAGGAATCGATTACTATTATGAAGACACGCGCCTAGCGCTTACTGCTACCACTACTTCAACCTACGACGTTAGAGGTCTGTCAGGCACGCGCCTAGGTTAGACGACCGAAACTTGGGTTCCAGAAATTCTATGGAGATTTCACCGAGTGACAAAAATTTGGGGACCAGTTTCACTAGACCCTACACCAGAACCAACTTGTTAGCGGACGTCGACAAGCTGGAGTATCTTCGAAGCTATTTGACAGGTAAAGCTAAAGCAGTGATCAGAGACTAGCCGACTACAAAACAGAGCTGTAAAACCGCCATCGACTTTTTGAAAGAAATGCTGGGGCCGACTTCACTTATCAACGACCACATGAGCCGTCCGGTGGATATTCACAAGGTGCAATGCCGCGATGACTTGGAGAACTCTCACAACTGCACGAGACGATACAGGCGCATTTCAGGTCTCTTAAGAGCCTCAGAGTCGACATAAAAGGACAAAGTGCTTTGCTTAAGGCCGCCATCACCCAAAGCCTGCAGCAAGAGATCGCGCTGAAATGCAATAAGCGCCTTTTGTCACAAGCATCAGCAGGTGGATCTCGTAGCGTAGGGAACGAAATGTCTGTTCTTCTAAATTTTCCAAGTCTTATTTATTTATTTTATTTACTCAGGAAATACTGCGGTCATTGAAGACCAGACTTGTGGGAGGGAAACAAATATTTAAGTATACGCACACATCAAAAGCAATAATTAAATTATATAACAATATGCAATGGGCGATCAACACAAAAGAAACGATGAAAAGGAATGGGCAATAATATAACGAAAGCCAATGCCAAACTAAAAAAAAATGTATACACACACACGCACGCAAGCTGTCACAGACCCCGTGAACGAGGTGCAGACGCCGCACCAAATTCCAAAGCCGACTTATCAGCTTCCGAAAATAATCCCACGAAAGACAATTAAGAATGGGCCCTCTGGTGCGCCAGCGAAAGCCGGTTGCTGTCCAAAGACCGAGTCAGAGCCCAGAGTTGTCAAAACACAACAAAATATATTCTTCACACAATGCAGTTACGCACACACTTGCACACTTAGACTAGACAACACAATACAAATCAGATGGGTATTCACAAAACACACGAAAATAATTAACGACAAGCACTAAGAGTCCAACACGTAAAGTACAAAATGAAAAGGAACACTAAGTGTCTAATCGTATTCACCCGGGTTGGTCTTCGAGTCAGATGATCTCGGCGTAACTCGGGGCAAATCTTGAAAAAGGAACTTCTTCCGGAAATGCAGACGCTCGATGAACTCGTTGACTAGCTTGCCGGGGAATCCCCTTCCGCAGACGGGCAGTCTTCTCGTTACATCTCTTTACGGGAGCGGTCTCGTCTGAACTTCTGATTCTCGCACGGCGGTTATATAGCCGTCACAGGCGTTCTCGAACTTTCCTATCGGAGTCATGCTCCCGTAGCATGGCCAAAGCCTGGGAATCTTCTAATCTTTTCTAGCACCTTCGACCGCCGCCGTCGGAGCGTCGTCGAGGGGGGGTGATGACTCATCCCGTTGGCGCACGCTTAAGCTGTAGCAATCTCTTTCTTGACTCGCCGGGTGAGAAGGTGCCTCGGCGCGCGCATGTGCTCTCTCCGTCTCTCCGGTTACCGTCACTTCGTCGATGTTTTTAGACGTCTAGATTCCGTTTGTCGCGTTGGCTGTTTGAGGCTTATGCGCTCTCTCCCTCGGTTGAAGTTGCCGTGGGGCCCGCGTGTTCTTTCACTGGCTTGCGTGACCCGCGGCGCGCTTGGATTACGTGCTCTTTTGTGACACACTGATGATGATGACGATGACGATGCCTCAATCAATGGCACAACCCACTGTGGGGGATAGGCCACTAACCGGGTGGTACTGTGACACACGCACACATGCGTTCGTCTTCGTCGTCGTCTTCCACAGTTGGCTCCGTTGCCGCTCATCATTCCAGCGTAGAATTTCACTTCACTTCTGTCCTCGTAATAGGGGAGGCCGCGTTTACTGGGGTATGAGCCATTGCTTAAGGGGGTATGAGTCATTATTTGTCTTACCGTGACGGACAGATTTAATTTTGAAGCAATTTAATTTTGAAGAATCGCAAGCGGCAATACAACGGCGGGCTGCGGGCATACCGTCAATGACGTCGTTTTCTCCGTCGCAGCCGAACGTGTTTGCAATCTCATTAACACAAAGTCGTAACGAATAGTTGAGAAAGACTTTAATGAAGCGTCGGGATTAGCCCAGTGATAAACACTGGGGCCGCACGTTTCAGCTTCACTAATTAACCGCCTGTACGGAGTGCTTGGGCGGGGAATTTTTCAGTTGTTTTCTTTCAACCGTAATAAAAGGTTGCTCTATTTCTTTATACCGGCAATGCATTCTGGGGCTCCAGCGATAAACACCGGTAAACATCAAAACGACCGGAGGATTCAGGCCATAGCAGCTATATAGCTGTAAAACAAAACTTCCTGCACTAAGCGCTGTAGCAACCCACCCTGTACTCGTATGCATGTCCTCAATCTGGCGACTACGCCTCGCTGTACCTCCGAACACAGCTATGTCCCCACACTTAATTTTATTTGCCCCTTTTTGCTTTGCCGGTGACAATGGACACCAACTACATTGCTTGCTAAATATCGGACGCGAAACCTAAAGTAGAGCACTGCACGGGCTCGGGCTTACCCGAAAGCCCGGGCCGGCCCGGGCCGGGTAGGACAGTTTTTTCACGGGCTCGGGCCGGGCTCGGGCACGGAATGTGTTTTTTGACCCGGGCCCGGGCCGGGCTTGGGTATTTTGACGCGGGCCCGGGCTGGGCTCTGGTGGTGTGCATGTAACGTGCAGCAAGTTATCCTCGCGCGTCTCGACTCCGAAAAACATCTCTTTTTCGGTCTCGGGCCGGGTTCGGGCCGGTTTCGCGCCGGGCTCGGGCCGGGCTCGGGCCTAAGGTAAAGGGGTGGCGGGCCGGGCCGGGTGGGTAACGTAGATTATTTCCGGGCCCGGGCCGGGCCCGGGTCTCGCCATAAAAGTTTTGGTGGGGCTCGAGCGGGCCGCCCAACGTAAAAACGGGCCCGGGCCGGGCCCGGGCTGAAAAAATCGGCCCATGCAGTGCTCTAACCTAAAGTAATTATAGGCACACGCGATAATTTTCGAAATTCGGCGCACAAGTCACGTCAGTACAACGCACTCTTCTAAAGCGGTGCTGCAGTGATGTACTAAAGCAAGAGCATATGCCAAAATCCGTAGGCATGCACAATAAAAGGCATGTTGATGCGAAGCTAACGTTTTTAATATTATCCTGGCTACTGATGCTATCGTAAAGCCATTTCACAGCGTCCAGTCTTTCACAGCAGCGTGAACATACTTCAAAATTAAAAAAAAAAATCTGCCGTTAAAATGTACCTGAGGCATACGAAACGACGTCGCCATTTGTGCTGTCACGCGAAAAGTTATAGTTCTTGAGCAAAAGGTAAAGTTTCCAAGAAATGACAGGAAAGATGTATACAATATATGAGCGTTTTATCCGAGTTTTCATTGCCTCTAGCACCTAATGCCTTCCCAGGTCATTCTATTTAATGACTTGGGACTAGCTGAGAGGCTACTGCTAGCTGACCTAGGAAGTGAAGGAGCATAGCTAGGGAGCTCAGCTAGCAGTAGCTTATCAACTAGTTTTCTGAAAGAGCATATTTTAAAGCCTAATAATCGTTTTATTTTTCGATGGGCATATTGAGATGTCAAAACAAATTTCTATGCATTTCTGGCTAATCATATCTTCACCTCATCCGTAACATTTGAAAAGCTGCGGCAAGAGTTACAGAAAGGACTGCAGTGAGAATCGATTTAAACTGATATTCTGCACAATTCATACATGCACTTTCCATAAGATTGTAGCTTTATAAATACACACCACTCCGTTACCTACACACCTGTATTACAGTAGAAATGTGCTAGAAGCATTACATGCAAAAATATAATCAAAAAGTAATCCAATGCACCAAAAATAACTATATCATCGGCTGACAGCAAAGGTGAGTAGCCTCCCAAATACATTTATCTAAGTAACACTGTCCTCGCTCTTGCAGGCGAGCAGTTTCCGTGGCAAGAGCCAACAGCCAATAGGAGCAGATACGGCCATTCCATGCACTCGTAGTGCACCGCTCACCAGAAACGCGAGTTAAAATGAAGCTAATTCGTATGAACAATAGTCTCCGATCAATGTGGGGCTGTCTTGAACGAAAGTGATCACATTATGACAAAAAAACAAATACCGCAAGGAAATGAAGCAAGGTTAAGAACACTATAGCACAATAATTTTCTTTGGGGTCTTCCGGCAAAGTTCTGTCTGCGCACCGCTCTGAGCACTCAGTTCGCGAAGAAGGTGCAGCTGGGCATCGAAGCCATCGGCGAGTCCTCGCGACACCGAAATGCGTGACCGAAGCGCTTGACGCGCTTTAAGACCTCTCCGCAGCCGAGCGGTGAGCCGCACAATGCGCGACAGTAGACGAGGAAGAAGAGCATCTCGGGAGACAAGGTCTCGCTCTGGCCCGGAAGCAAGTGGCGCTCCGGCTGGCCTTCCTCGCTTCTCCTGCGCTCCGCCGCCGTCGAATCGAAGAACGCGGCGAACGCAATTTCCAGCGCGGCGACGTGAGCCAGCACTTCGTCGTCGCCTCCTGCGCACGCCGTCTTATGCTCGTACGACCGCCGGCTAGACTGGGACATCCAGTCGCGAAACAGGCGCTTGGCGTCCAGTCGGGTGCCCCGCTGCGAAGGGCACAAGAGAGAGTAGAAGTCTTTCACAGTCGTCTAACAATCCTCGCTACAAAGGACACATGAGCGAGCAGAAGTGTTTCGCAGTTTGCTAACAATCCTTGTAGCAGTGGACACAAGAGTGAGCAGAAATATTTCACAGTTGTCTAACAATTCTTGGTCATTGCTTGTTCCTCGGAGCCAAATGACAACCCATATGACTGGTCGAGAGCTCGACTGTACCCCTTGTGTTTCAATGCATCTGTGCCGAGCAGCGCGTTCGTCAAATCCTTCGCGATGCTTAAACCCTGAAATTGAAAAGCGTGTTACCCGAAATAACACTAAATCGCTTTGCATCCAGAACCCCGAGAACATCTGAGAGACGTCGGGAACAAACTTGTCCCGCAAATTTGCGCTTTTTTTCGGCAAGGGGGTATAATTGTTGAGGTTTCGTGTTTTAGCGCCGTAGAATGCACGAAAAATTCCGCTCTTAGCGGCCCTTTGACGTGAGGGATCACACTCGTGGAAACATGTTTTAGCAAGGAAGAAATGTGTGACATCACTCTTCTTTACGGTGACTTCAAATTATTGTTTGATGCTGTATGCGGTTTAAAATGCTTTTTTTTCGTTGTGTCTCGCTTTTTTTTTCAATCATGTGTTACCACTTGCACATGAAATCATCGTTCTTAATATTGGGAGTTGTACAGCATGACATTACCTATCAGCGCATTAATTATGCCAATACGTTTACATATTCGTTCACAATATCATAATAATTTTGCAGCGCCTGAACTACCTGCAGCAGTTCCTTTACTTTTTAAGAGCGACTAACACCAAACATGTGTATTCGACTAAGCACAAGATGGACCAGATGCGTAGTGTAAAACGTGACGTAGTCATTGGACAGAAACTAGCAGCCCTAACCTTAGGCGGGCAGTTTCATGTCTTTTTTAGTGACGCATTGCATTTTGATATATATAAGGACGCAAATACAGGCTAACCTTGAAGTCGAAGGCCTTGAAGAGGTTCTTGGCCACCAAGAAACCCAGCCCTCCGTAGTTCGCGGACATGGAGGCGTCTGGATAGAAAATGGGCTCGGCGAAGGCTCCCATTTGGAAGAATACCGAGTTCCACCAGTAGTCGTAGTGCGCCAACTGCGCGGCAGACAGGTGCCTGTGGAGCAGCGAGTCTTCAAGCGGCCAGTTCGGGAAAGTGTTCTTGTAGTCGCTGGCTGACTCGATCCATCCCTTGACGGCCGTAGAAAAGTACGCACGGGCTACCTGGTGGGCCTCGCTGAAACTCTCCTGGTCAGTCGGCAGTACTCTGGACCGACGACCTTGACGCGGCGGGCGCACAGGGAACGTAGCGAACACTTCCCGGCTCCGCGAACCACTCGAGCCTTTCCTTGTCAGTTCTTGATTGTGGACATTTCTTTTCGAGCTGGCTGGCTCCCTGCAAGGATATCTTAGACATTTGAATGTTCTACCACAGAGCGAAGGAGCACACTCTAATCACGGTAACGTATATAGTACACTTTTCCAATTTAAAGGTAACAGCCATACTGCTACGTTTGAATATAGGCCATGTTTTTGTGCTTGTTCTGGTTTGATTGTTTCTTTGAGGGTGTCGCACGTAACTAGTGCCAAAATTTTAAAATATGCGAGTGCCGCGTAGCTTGACGGAAGAAAGGCAATGTCGCTTGCCGTCGCGCGCAAGTCAGGCTAGTTTTTTTTATTTCTCTTGATTGCATAATTAGCTAATAATAATTTATTCTCAAATATTATGATCACAGCGAAGTTCTTAATAAAAAATGTAGGCCATCATTAAAAATTCCCGATCCATTTTTCTATTGCTCAATACGTGCTACATAAACCTCTTTTCCAAGCCATCAAGAAAGCCCGAAAAACACGAAAACGCGCGGAACTCATCGCGTGCTTTTGTGGCCATCTTGCTGGCTTGGAAAAAAAACTTTAATGTCGCGTGTGTACAGCAACAACAAGATGAATCGAGTAGCATCTTTAGGGTACTTCATGCACTTTCCGGGGCTTTATGTATGTACGTATGTACGTATGTATGTACGTATGCATGTACGTATGTATGTAGGTATGTATGCATGTATGTATGCATATATGTATGTACGTATGTATGTATGCAGTATGTATGTACGTATGTATGTACGTATGTATGTATGTATGTATGTATGTATGTATGTATGTATGTATGTATGTATGTATGTATGTATGTATGTACGTATGTAGGTATGTATGTATGTACGTACGTACGTACGTACGTACGTACGTACGTATGTATGTATGTATGTATGTATGTATGTATGTATGTATGTATGTATGTATGTATGTATGTATGTAACCGTTTTCCCGCCTACCTGGGTCACTGGGTTGTCGTAGTCGAATGGGTAGTGCATCGGGTTGCTTTGCTGAGGTAACAGGGTTCGGTCACTGAGAACATAGTTGGAAACCGGGCTCGCGCGACGCATCGAGGGGTATGAATTGAAAGAATGCGGATATTAGGCTTGGCAGGTTGCGTTCGCCATGCTTGGACGGCTTAGCGCTCTGCGCCAGTAAACCTCGTAGAAGTGTGTTTTCCCAGATCGTACTTTTGGTCGCGAACGACCCGGGAAGCCAGCCAGCGCTTTTGCAACTTGCGGCTTCGTCTGGGAGAGCCTTCTGCCGCCAGACTATCATGGAAAGCATCAAGGACAAGCGGATTTCTCGCCGAGCGCAAAGCACGAGGATCATTAACGAGGTAAACGAACTCATTAAATCCTCACAGGTAGACATTTTTGCGCTTCGTGTCATGCAACGCCGGTGTTGGATTTCCGAGGTTGCAGGTTTCCTTCGGGACGCGCGGTAGTTCCCTCTGCCAAGTTGGTGTACGGAAACGGCCTACACGCTCCGGCTAGAGATGATGTTGCCTGCTGAAGTGCGTTAACGATTGGCGAAGGAACAATGAGCCTGGTTAATTACACAATTTTGTTGGCATTAGTGCACGAAAAATAAACATGACAGGAACCATGAGGTGACAGCAAATGGTGCGCTGGCTTGAAAAGTTTCAGGAATTGCTTTTTCATACATCCGCTGCGCTTTTTATGCAGTTATTTTCCCTCTTTCGCTCCACCAGGGAATTCAACGTCCTTCTCTCAGCCAATTGAAATTGCAGCACAGTCATCAAAATGCCACCCATGGCGTCGCACCACCTCACCGGACTCCGTCTCTAATGTCGATGCAATGAAGAGGCAATTTCAGGTGAAACCAGGGTCGACGCTGTTCCGCGGACATTGTTAGCGTTGGCTCTTTGTAGGCTTGACTGTCACCGCCGTTTACAAAGAATGCGGCGGTTGAGGTCACCCTGAAGGGAGGTTCTTTGTTTGCCTGTCAGTAGTCTGCGTCGGGCCGCGTCGTTGTAGAGGCGGCTGCTGGTGCTTCGAGTGAACAAGACAAAGAATGGGGTTGCCATTTAGAGATACACATGACTGATGACCCATTGCAGTTTGCGGTGCAAGAACTTGTATCGTTCGTCAGCTCTGAGTCATCGAACAGGTGAATACGTGACACATAATCGCTTGTCAATTATCTTGAAGTGACTCTGGTTTCGTTTCCAGCTCTTTGGCGTCGAAAAGACGATGAAGTGTGGATGGCATTCCGCAGCTGCACGCTCGCCGGTGAAGCACCCTTTGTCCAGAAGGACCACGAGGCACAAGAGCACGAAGAAGCGGCAGCCGCCGCTCGGCGGGCCGTGTCTAACACAGGTTGAAAGCGACGAAGTTGTAGTTGTCCGGTTTCAACATCGAGTTGGAAGCATTGATGAACGACGAGCAAGCCACAGCAGATTATGATTCCGCCAGGGAATATGAGGATGCTGCTACCAGCGGTATGACTTTGCTCGAGCACAATATCGACCTGCTCAAGGTTTCGTCCTTGCCTCCGACATCTCACCCACCGACCACAGCTGACGGGAAGCAACCGGCTGCTTCCTCAACAGACACGACACGTTCACAACGAGAGTTTGGCGCCAGGTTACCGAAGTTAGAACATGTGCGTTTCGACGGAACGATCCCTCCATGGCAGCCGTTCTGGGATATGTTTCTGCATTCTGTTCCCGAAAGCCCGAGGCTGTCTGACAGGGATCGCTTCCATTACTTGGTTTCGTTTCTGGACGAAGCTGTTGCTCCAGCGGTCTCCGGAATTCAAGTTACGGAATCAAGCTACAGCGATGCACTTTGAAGTTGTTGGACGAGATTCAACTGAACCGAAGTGGACTCGCAAACCTTGGGGTCAGCGCTTCATCATACGCTTCAAGCGCGAGAGCATGGAGTCCACTACCCCGTCGGCAGGCACTCGCAACAGTGAGGACACATTTGAACAGGAGTGAGAGCACCTGCTGAAATTTCTTCATGTAGAATTTCAATGTAGGGAGAAGTTCGCTCAGACTAGGACACCAAGGATGAACTAAACACGTCTTCAACACAGGCGGAGCTTCAACATGTCGTTGACTCCTGCTGCAAGGGTGGTTCACAACAAAGCAGAAGTTTTAGCAGAGCCTTGCTTCTTTTGTTCTGCTAAGGAGCAAAGGAGATGCACCAGTGACGTAAGCATCGAAGACAAACGCAGTGTGCTAAGCAAAGATTGTCGGTGCTTCAGGTGCACGACAAAGGGACACCTTGTGCGTGACTGCTGTCGTAGAGATCCAGTGTACCGCATGCAAGCGTCGTGCTTCGACGATGTGGAACCCTGATGTTACCAAGAGCTCAATTTACGTAGCATCGAAAAAACACACCAACTGTTGCCATACACGTTGAAACGAACGGTACAACGCCTCGACTCGCTGTGGGGATTCTTCAGACGTTCCGTGCCTGGCTGACGACTTCGACGCACTTTTGTTACGTCCCCGGTGTTTTAGACAATGGTAGCCAGATAACTATTCTGCGAGAGACGTCTGCAAGAAGCTTAAGCTACCTTCGATTAGGGAGATGGATTTGGTCATCAGTACGTTCGGACAAGCTCGATCCCAACACACTCGACGTGCAAAGGTCCGCAGCGTTACGCTTCTGAATCAACACGGAAGCTGTTGTCATTCGGTTTATCTGCGATTAGATGATAGGAGCGCCGAAACGAACAACTTTCTGCAAACCATTGTAGCAGATGGCAAACCATTGGCAGACACGGTTATTTTCCCAAGCGTCACCTGCGAGCCCGGAGTGAGCCTCCTGATCGGATCCGACCAACTATGGAAAATTACGACTTTTTTCAGTGAGATCAGTTGGGATCCTCACAACAATGCTTTAATCGCCACCAATACAAAAATCGGCTGCACTCTTCAAGGACCATCGATTTCCGAGGTACAAGTCAACCGTCACACAATCATGCATATCTGCGTTCTGCGAATGGACACCCGCCAGAATGAAGATCTTGTCTTACCATTGCAGCGAGTTTGGGAACTTCATGCCAATTGCTTGTCTGGACAAGTCTCCATCAAGCATAATTACGCCTAGAAACACATTGTCAAAACACGAAGAAAGAACTGACGCCTCATCTGAAATGTTAGCTGGTGAAAGAAAACCAGCGCATGGGCCAGTTCTGTTGGCTCAGAGTAGGAAGCCTGAACCTCTGCCCGCTCAGGAGATGGAAGTGAGCGAAGACGCGTCGCTCAGGTCTTTATAAGCACGAAGCTTTGGAAATTATATTGCTACACTGACCATGAATAATGTTCCCTGCAAGGCGTCGAACATACTAGGCCTTCACCCGTTCGTGGATGCTAAGGACATTATCAAGATCAGAACTCGCCTTCACAACGTAGCAGCTTCGGAAAATGTAAATGTCCCGCGGAGTTGGTGACTGTTGCCGGTGCCTCTGGGGGCGGCTCGGAGGTTCTCGACGAGATCAGAACTGAACACTCGTCGAGCAGCGTCGGAAGTGTTTACTACCTTCTCGCCTCGCAACGTTTTTTATATAATTACGCATTTGGTGCCGCAGCTAAACGTCGCCTCCCCTCCCTGCCTCCCGTCCCCTCACAGCCTTTCGAGTGACGGAAGAAGTCGCGTTTGCTGTATATATATATGGTGATTGTAAAGGAGGAAAGGGACGCTTATTTCTGCAGTCCTTCAGGGCGCACGGCACAGAACGCGCGTTTGCTCTCCGCCGTGCGTTCGCTCCCCGTGGAAGCGCGCATCCCTCGCGCGCTTTCACTCGCACATACAGCATACGGCGCGCGGCGACGATTTCATCACCATTAGACGTCATACGGAACCTCACGGCGACGCCGACGACAGAAATCCGCTTTGATTGTCCATATAATTGCTATGCAATAAAAAATGTCGCAGTTTCGCCCGAAATAGCAAATTAGTAGAGAGCTATTCGGAGTAGAAATAGTAGTTTTATCAGCTGCACAAACTTGGACACATTCGCTTACTAACTGAATTAACAAGCGTGGTGTGAGCGCGCACAAGCAAACATGAATAGATCACACTCGATGACCGCAGACAACCACTGTCAAAACGCTGGCGGTAAGCGCAGCAAGCGCAGCGAATGCAAAGCGCATACAAAGGTCGGAGCCGTGTGAAGATTGCTTTCAAGATACGGTGCGCGCGACAGCCCGCACTGGCGCGAAGTACAAGCGCAGTTGTTGGCAGAGTAGAAGCTGCCCCCGCCTCCCTCCCGCGCTGCCTTCCCGCTTTCTTTCGCGTGGGAGATTGATTGACCAGTTCCCCTTGCGCCTAGTTGCAAGATACTCACTTGGTGCCGCATCACAGCGTCACCCCCCTCCCTCCCTCTCATACCCCCACAGCCTTTCGAGCAACGGAAGTGGCGTTTGCTCTCCGCCGTGCGTTCGCTATCCGTGATAGCGCGCGTCTCCCGCGCGCTTTCACTCGCACATACAGCGCGGGGCGACGATTTTATCGCCCTTGGACTTTATACGGAACCTTACGGCGATGTCGACGACGACGGTGACGCCGACGGCAGAAATCCGCTTGAAGTGTCCATATAATTGCTATCGCAATAAAAGGTTTCTCAAAGATTTTCCGCAGTGCGACCCGCTTCGCCTATGTCTACGTTCGCACCGCCCTCTCTTTGTCGACTTCCAAACGTTTTCGTATCTAGTTTCCTTTCCTTCCGCTCTCCCGTGGTGGCGGTATATAAACAAACCTAGAAAGACAAGTTGCCGTTCTCCATTTTGAATTTCACTTCTCTTCTGTCGTCGTAATTTGGAGGCCGCGTATAGTCCGGAGTCCAGGGAGCAACGCTGCCTATAAAGAGCGACGGCGAGAACAGATGCTAGAGTGCAATTGGCGCCGGCGGGCCGCAAACACCGAATGTCCCCCGATCAAGACAAATAATGACCACTGATCAAGACAATAAATGTGTTCGTACCTTTGCTCAAAATGCTGTGTCATGTCTTTGTCGTGTGCTAAACAGCTCCACTGGTCACCCACCATCACCGAGTGAAACGGCTCGTTATTTTTTTCATGATGGCATACAATTTTATAATTGACAATTTTGCTCTGAATATTTGAGAAGCTAATTGATCAATAATAATTATTAGCAATATAGTCAACAGACAAATATGAATCACAATAGCACATGACAGTGGCGCACCAACGGGAGGAAAACCGCCCCACGCCTCCAGCCCCACCAGTCCAACGTGTACCTTCGGTGCTATGTTCACATTGTCATTACAATTCAGGAGGTGGCTTGAGGTCGAATTTTCCTGATTACTAAAACACTATCACTGTCTTGTATTTATTCATTCACTCTTGAAGCGTAAATCATCCAGAGGTCAAAATTTAGTTGGGGTGCATGCAGTTGTACACGAGTCTACAAAGAATACGTAACCGCAAGAATTTTTCGAAATGGTGCCGTAATTGCGGAGTTACACGCGTTTGATGATCGAAACACGGCCCTCGCTCGTTTCGCTCTTTCCTTCGATACGCTGCCTTCGCCGGCTGGCCTCTCCTCCTCGCCGAGTGCTCCTCCAAATGTCACGTGACATACGTCATCCTCAACGCGCTTTTCGAAACACTGTCCACTTCCGATTAAGGCACGTCCACGCCAGCGGCGAACGTACAGACGGCGGAAGCGGCCTCCAGTGCCGTAGAACCTGTAGAACGTCGGCCGTGCGAGAGGTGTCCAACGTAGACTGCAGCTCGGCCTGCGCACCGTTCACCGCACGACCGACGGGCCAATCGACGACCGCGAAGCTACGCGACTCCTCCACCGGCGACGCAAACATCGGCTACAGCTTCTGTTCCAAGCAAAATAATTTCCGCTAGATAAAGTAGTGCGTAACTTGTACATTTTATGAAGAACGATATCCACTGTCAAACGTTAAACACGAACGAGAGCTCCGATACTTGTCGAGCTCAGCTGCAGTGCATGGCTACCGACGGCAGATGACCGGCTTGGCTGTGCTCGCATCTCAGCCGACGGCGCCGCTAATATAAGTATATTTTCTTCCTTGTGTACAACTATTGCGAAAGCGACAACAACGCTAAGAAAATATTGCGGCTTGTGAGCGTCGGTAATGCATTCCGAAGCGCCGGCCGCTTTAGCTTTGAAGTGAACCGGAGAAGGCCTAGCGACCATATCGGCGCCGTCGAGCAATCAGCGGCGGTGAGGCTACCGCACAAATGGGTCCCGGTCTCACCCTCTCCACGACAAGGAAATCTCACCGTTAGCGAGACAAACTTGAACGGCCATCAAACGGCGACCCGCGAATGACAAACGGCGTGCGGCGAGTAACCGTGCCGGTAACGTGGACGGGCCTTAGCCGCGACGGCGCGCTTCTCGGCTACCCGCTGTTGCAGCCATGCCGGCCCGTGCTCACGCGAAGCGTGCCGCTATGGAACCTGTGTTGCGCGCACGTCTAGCAAGGCCAACACTGTGGCACTCTCCGCGCAGCTTATAAGACCGCTAAGCACGACTGTGTTGGAACGCGACCGATTTTGCACTTGCATTGCGGGCTGTAATTACCGATTCGCAAGGGCGCACAAGCGAGCAAGAGCGGGAAGCGCGCGTACCTGCTAGCAGACTAACCGGAAGTCGTAGGTTCTTGCTCGACAAATCGACATCGTCGCCCCCATTGACATCATCAGATGCACCCTGGTGACGTCAGGACGACCACTGGGGATACCGGAAAAGCCCATGCAGAGAGGAGCACGGCATTGTTTTTTTTTTTTTTTTAATTTTATTTTGTGGCACACCCGCGACGCGTACCGCTGCCGCGTTTGGCATCGTTGATCGTGACGGCAGTCTGAACTCGATGCGCCTGTTTACTTGAAATGTTAAAACATCGGAGGTGGTTTAGGGGCCCTTTAAGAGAAGTCTGAAAACGAATCCACTTACACAAGCCTTAGACAAGCCTTAAGGAAAGGGAAGTTGTTTCAAGTCAAATCACCTTACAAATGTATTTTAAAGGTCAGGGGGGGTTGGTTAACCCCCCCCAACCCCCCCTGGTTAAAGCCAGGGGGGTTGGGGGGTTCAACCCCTCCCTCCCCCCCCCCCCCCCCCCGTACCCAACCTTTGTTCTCGTCGCTTCGCGCTGACTTAATTCATGAAACCCGTGCTACTATCACAATTTCATTCCTGGGCGCTTCCGTTTGGGTTGGTAATTTACAGCGAGTCATGTCTGCATATGGAAAAAACTGTCACGGTGTTTGTCAAGGCTTTGACACTCTGTGAAGTTTTGGGTGAGAATGTGGCGGCCGCATTCTGAAGCAACAAATGCGCAACAAATGAAGCAACAAATGCGGCAGCTGCATTTTAGATGATGGCGAAAACGCTCGAGGCCCGTTTACTTAGATTTAGGTGCACGTTAAAGACCCCAGGTGGTCGAAATATCCGGTATACATTTCCGCCGCTTCCCTTCAGGTGCCGGTTAGGCCGCGCTCGCGCAGGATCTATAGTCTGCGCGAGAAACGTCTCTTGTTTGCGATTGCACCCCTACGGAAGGCTGGTAATTACTGTTGTGTTGTTGAATCCCAAACCAGCAATTACGGAAGGCTGGTAGTTGCTGTTTTGTTGCGGAATCCCAAACCAGCAATGTGCATACGAAGGGGTTGATGACAGCAGTGAAATTCCACCGACTCGCAGCAGAATGCACGAAACAGACAGCCGAAAAGCATGAATTACTGCTGTGTGCAGTACAGCGTAAGTAAACTCTTGTTGCAGGCGCTGACAGTTCTCGTCGGAGTTCACACGTCCTGAGAAATTGATTATGTGCACTATGCACTGAACAAGACCGGAGTTCATTCCTGCATCACTAGTACACCAATCAGTCGAGATTCTGTGAAGTACAAGGTCGCTTCCTGTTTGCACCGGCGTAAGTGAAGCAGAAATGAGTTGCACGCACTACTTAAAATGCGTACTCATGCGATATCTATGCTGTGCGGTGAAATATTCTGTACAATTCTGAATCTGTTGACGTAAAGGCAAATGACGGCTGCACGCTCGCACACAGCGGAAGACACAGTGGCCCACGCACTCGCCGCAGGAAATGCAACCCTCTCGTATGAGGGAGCAGGGCGACGAAAGCTTCGAAAAAAAAAAAAAAGCCTTACGCGTTTTTGCGCGTATTTAAGTTTTCTAGCGCAAAGACGCAGCGAACAAGCTATTGCTATAGGAGTAGGTATATTGTTATGGACGGAGATTATTCCGCCGCTGCTGCCAGTTTGTTGAGACTCGGGTAGCGTTTAGGCCGGCGATCCTTTAGCCAAAGGCCGGTGATCTTTAGCCAAAGGGATGAGTACGTCCGGGAGTAAGAGCGAGAGAAAAAAGGGTTTATTCTACATATTTACAGTGGCTCCAAATATGGAAGCCCACTCCATGGGAGAGCACTTTGAAAGTCTCAGCTCACTACATGTCTGAGCACATATCAGAACAGGTCAGGACACACCACTGCCCGCAAGGTGTCTCCTTATAAAACATCGGTCTTCCCTAGTTGACCCGACTAGGGAATCAGATGACCTTGATGCGGCCAATCAGACGGGCCGTCTTGTTCGCTGAACTCCGCCTCCAATGTTGCACCTTCGAAGCAAGGACGAGGCAATCCGGAAACAGGGGGTTGACACTCCTTCTACGAAAGTCGGTGACCTGTTTCTTGCCCTCCGACGGTCAGCTTGCCCGGGTCAGGAGAATGGCCTTTGCACTAATCTCCGCGTCTAACGAAGGGGGGCAAGCTTCGTGAGCTTCTTTGTCATCGCGTCCCAGCTGGTGTCGCGCCGCGTCGACAAGTAGGCGGCGGCTGATGAAGGGGGTGGCATCGGGGGAAGCACCTAAAGAATGCGCACTGCCTAGTTGGGGCGCTTGTTTGCCTGTCTCGTCGGTGTCTGGCACTGTCGCCGTCTCGGCGACGCTCATGAAAGGGCCTGCCTCGATGGGAAACAATCAAAGAATGCGCCCGGCCGATTCGGGACGCAACAGACTCCTCCGCCGCCGGAAGATCCGACCTGAGGGTGACCAGCTGTCAGGTTGCCCGAAGCGTCGGTGGTCGGTCGAGAGCTCGGGGTTTCCTCTTGAAATGATGGCCGATGACACACTCGAGCATGAGGTCTTAGCAGCAACCTCTCTGTGGCCTTCTCCCTGGGAATACACAAGCACACACACGACCACAGGGCACAGGAAAGCGCCGTGCTCGCACCGAGAGCCATCGGGTCTAGCGAGCAAATCAACGCGCCTGCCCTTATCTAATAATAGCACCAAAGCAGCCATCAAATCACTAAACCTTCGCTGAAGCCCACAATATTGAAATTAGATAAGGATTGTGCAACCTTCTCGCAATATCCGATACGGAAGAGTCATTCCCAGTGACCAAGTGCCGCACGGTGTGCAAGCGCCTGAAATCCATTTAAATCCACCAGGCCTCGCTCGTCCCAATAAAGGCCAAACCCCATATGCGCGAAAATGCACGCGACAGCGACGAGCGACGGTATGAGCGACGAAACAGGCCGTTCGCGCGACGTGTCGCGTGGTCGAAATCGCGCGGTCGCTCGGTTTCTCAAATTTGAAATCCGTCGCCCGTCGCCCGGAAGAGCTGTGCTCAAGCAGCCAATAGTAAAACACCGGAACAGGATGTACATCAGTGACGTACTGCCGGTTATCTCCACGCACGGTTTTCGTCGATTGCCATGACCTCCTCTCCTCCTCTACGCCCGAGTCACGTGCACACAGCGAGCAAATAAAGTAATGTTTATGCACTTGCATATAAAAAAAATACTGCAGGACAATGATAAAAAATTTTATGTATTACTGTGCAACAAAACATATTATTTTACACTGCATACCGCTGTCAACGCGCCACATTTAGTACGAGTAGACGCCCTCTAGCCAGCAACAATGGAGATCGCTCGCTGAAGCAGTCGCGCGAATGGGGTTTGCCCGTGCAAGCGACAGCTTGCGCGAAGGCGATCTACGTCGCGTCGCTCGTCGCTGTCGCGCGCATTTTCGCGCTTATGGGGTTTGGCCTTAATTTGGACCCAAAATTTTGTGCCGCCAAAGCGAGCTCTCATGAACCTCTGCGTTCACCAAAACTAGATCGTCGTGCTGCAGAGAGCAAAGGTAAAATATTCGAAAATGCTCTAAATAAATGATAAATTAAATATCATACGCAGCACAAACGCAATAAACAGTCTTGCATCCGCTAGTATCGCACGTACTAGGGCCACTCAGAGCCACATTAGCATCATGAATGTACTGTCAGAGTCGCTTTAACTTTGCGGACAAAATTCACAAGTAATAAGTGCGACTCACGCACTAACAATTTCTTTCTCCAGTCCACAAAGGACATACACTAAAGAAACAACAACAAAAAGATTTTGCGTAAATTACGCGCTAACACTACCGAAAAGTAAACTGAGAATCAAGCGTGTCACTACAGGCTTCAAACAAATAGCCTGGACCTGACACTGCAAGGGTATCTCACGTACAAAAATAAAGACCATCTGCTTAGAAAAAGAAGAAATGTCGAAAAAACTAAGTTTCAAACATACATCAGTGAGCTTCTAAAACAAACAATTTAAACAATGCTCAAAACGTGGAAATCGAAATGATCTCTATTCCGGAGATCTTAAAACGTTTAACCAAACATTAAAATACAGAAACCAACAAACAAAATGATGTTTCCGCAAAACCTGAGTCGCTTTTGAGTTCGAGTAGCCTATGGTGGCGCCATATCTTTAAGCCGTACTCGAGGCGGGCGCGGTCTGAGAGCCTGTCTTGTCAACGAGGTTGTACGAAGGGCATGTAGGTTAATCTCCTCACTGCCCACCCTCGACATTGTACAAACAGGCATCATGCCTTCTGAGCGCCGTGCGACGACTTCGCTGCCGCGCGTGACCGACTCGCGTCGCCGTACCGGCTCGCTCTCCTGTGTCACGCCTAACACACCTCGAAAAGAACCCAAAGAGGGGGAGCCACCTTAGCCTTTGTCAACTTTCGCGCCGAACGGCGTTTTCCTTTCTTCGTCCTTCGGCGGTTCGGACGCGATCTGTCTGAAAACATTTCCAGGAACAAACGCGCCGTTCGAACTCTTTGACTGCGCTCCCCACGGGGTTTAGCGCCTTTATTCGGCCGCGTTGCCCTGTCTGCCGCATTCCTGACCTTGCGACGCCGTTTCATCCGAGCACGTTTACTAGTGCTCATTCTCAAGCCTTCCGCTTGAATCTCGTGCTGACCGGCACTTATTTCATCGGTCACTATTTCTATCTCAGCCGCACAGTCTGAATGATTTGCGGGTAAATCATTCCTTTCAATGCAATCTCGACTGGCGGAGAGCTTCAAACACTCAGGGACAATGCAGCTATTATCTTTTGCGAAACAGAGCTCGTATTCCTGGGAGTTGTCCACAACTGCACTGCCCTGCCTACAGTGTGCTTTAGCGCACTTTCCTGACCGATTGGACTCTGCACAGGTGCTCTTGTCTGACGATTGGGGGCCACTTAGGGCTTCTGCAAGAGCTACCTTCGCGACGTACTCCCGGGATAACTGTGCCAAATCGTCCACAGCTGGCCTAGCTGCTTCTCTAGTATTCCATTGGCACAGTATCTCGTCGCGCACAATACGGTCGCCATTAACGGTCTCCTCAACAGCTACGCCACGGTCTACGGATCTGTCCACACCTGTGAACGTACCATAAGGATCACGGGCATCAGCCTTGCTTTCTACCATCGGTAGAACCGTGCGTGCTACTTGTTTGCACTTTCCGTGCTCTACTTTTACGGGTGCCTGACATTTCTGTTCCTCCACTTCAAAACCCTGTTCCAATCTTTCAACCTCCTGACTGAGAGCTTCTATCTCTTCGTGTTGTTGCCTAATCCAATCCTGTCTTTTCAACTCCTCCTCATTCTCAATTGCTTCCTGTTCCTGCTCTTTTAGAATTGAGTTGCCGAAGTATTCAAAGTATTCCTGATCACTGTTGCTTTCTAAAATTGCTCTAATTTCGGATTTTGATTTATCATCCTCTATTTCTACGTCGAGTTCTTCACACAACCGCAACAAGCTAGCTCTCGTCAAACTCATGAGGTCCATGGTCACTACTTTAGGCTTTGGCTCAGCTATTCCACAATACTTGCTGCGAAACCCGCACAAATTGCAATGCAAGTAAAAAAACTACCAGCGGTTCAATTCTGTTTTCCCAAGAGAATTTGAAGCCTGGAAAATATAGCAAAAACCAAACGCCTACACACAGAAGTAGCACCAAGTCCCCAAGAACTGCTCCACCGCATCGAATCAATTGAAAGGAGACGTAAACCCTGGGCCGCCTTTAATTGATAAGAATTACGGTAGCTCTCCACTTCCCAATTACTCCCACACAAGTATGAGGTCTGGCTTAAGTAGCTGGTTCAGGTCTATGCTGAAAGCTGCTTTCTGCTTGGATGCGCAACAACCACAGTATCAAATGGGCAGTTGTACACGCTTCATCGGTTTTTAGAAAGTCTAGGCTAAAAGATCCGATGACTCAAGCGCAAAGCCAGGCACTCACCCTGTACCGTGCAGTCATGATGTGCTGCGTTCATCCAGCCGCTCGCGAACCAGTTGGCGATTGGCGTTGGCTGCAGGCTCCATCTTGCCGCTGTCATCCAGTCGCTCGTGAATTAGTTGCCGGCGATTGGCGTTGGCTGCAGCGTCCCTCTCACCACGGCCATCCAGTTGGTCGCGAACGAGATGCCGGCGACTGGCGTTGACTGAAGGGTCGATCTCACCGTGGTCATCCAGTTGCTCGCGGCTCGGGGTTAGGATTCATCCCATAGCTGCCATCCAGTTGTTATGGACGGAGATTATTCCGCCGCTGCTGCCAGTTTGTTGAGACTCGGGTAGCGTTTAGGCCGGCGATCCTTTAGCCAAAGGCCGGTGATCTTTAGCCAAAGGGATGAGTACGTCCGGGAGTAAGAGCGAGAGAAAAAAGGGTTTATTCTACATATTTACAGTGGCTCCAAATATGGAAGCCCACTCCATGGGAGAGCACTTTGAAAGTCTCAGCTCACTACATGTCTGAGCACATATCAGAACAGGTCAGGACACACCACTGCCCGCAAGGTGTCTCCTTATAAAACATCGGTCTTCCCTAGTTGACCCGACTAGGGAATCAGATGACCTTGATGCGGCCAATCAGACGGGCCGTCTTGTTCGCTGAACTCCGCCTCCAATGTTGCACCTTCGAAGCAAGGACGAGGCAATCCGGAAACAGGGGGTTGACACTCCTTCTACGAAAGTCGGTGACCTGTTTCTTGCCCTCCGACGGTCAGCTTGCCCGGGTCAGGAGAATGGCCTTTGCACTAATCTCCGCGTCTAACGAAGGGGGGCAAGCTTCGTGAGCTTCTTTGTCATCGCGTCCCAGCTGGTGTCGCGCCGCGTCGACAAGTAGGCGGCGGCTGATGAAGGGGGTGGCATCGGGGGAAGCACCTAAAGAATGCGCACTGCCTAGTTGGGGCGCTTGTTTGCCTGTCTCGTCGGTGTCTGGCACTGTCGCCGTCTCGGCGACGCTCATGAAAGGGCCTGCCTCGATGGGAAACAATCAAAGAATGCGCCCGGCCGATTCGGGACGCAACAATATACAGCCTGGTAACACGTGCATTTTCACGCGTATAGTCGTCCTTGACTTGTGAAATGCACTTCTCCCCGACGAGGACGACGCTATCTACGCTTAGCGAAAATTAACAATTACTGATGTCTTCTCCGATCGCACGGGTCGTCTCAATGATGCGTTTTCGAAGACTGGTCCATTCAGTGGCGCGATGAGAGACCGCTGCTCCAAACGCCCACTGTACCTGTCGTACTTACTGTATTTACTGAGCTTACTTTACTTTTTACTGAATTTGTTCACAAGCACACGCACACGCGAGGGGGGGGGGGGGGGGGTCCCATGTCTTTGATATACATGTATAGAGCCTGCTTAAACTGCCGATATTTATTATCGATCACGTGACGTAGAGGAAAGCAGAAGCTTACCCCACCCCCCCCCCCCCGGTCGGGCCGGTGACCCCCCCCCCCCTGAAAAAAATTTCTGGCTACGCCCCTGTCTTGAGGCAAGTCTTCAGTCAATATTCCTGCGATATATTGGCTCCAGGCTGACGCTTCCCTTGTTTACCCACTGTTGATCACTCGGTCGTGTAAGTTACTGAACCTGAAAGTCGTTAACAGGTTGCAATAACAACGCATCAAGGCCGAAACAACGGCTTCTCAATGCCCAAATCCGAAGGAGAACAGTTACTTGGTACTCCCTATCTGTATGCCTTACCTCTGAGCCTTGGAAAGGTCCGTCTTCCCTGGCGCAGTTGTGAAAAAATGAGCAGGTTCTTGTGAGCTCGCCTGGACTTTATTCTTGTGTCTTGGGCTGAGAGGTGGAAGCGACGGCCAACCTGCGGTGTCAATGAGAAACTCAGATGTCCAAGGCTCGAACTGTGTGGTCCGTACTATGACAGCTGCTTCGTTGCGGGCTTCCTCGTCAAGCCAGGGCAGCGACCTGCACAATTGAAGTCATTATATATGATGGCGAGAAAGGCACGAAAGCTTTATTTCACACCAGACAATACAAATGTTCTTGGTTTTATTCGCGGCAACGAAACCGCAGACGTCCAGGACGCGCTTTCGTCTTCGAACGGTGCAGTAAAAGACTAGCGTGATGTGCTTTTGTCCCAACAAAGAATTAAGTCCGCTCTGCGTCCACATATAGAGACGGAATACCGCATGTCGAATCTGCGTATGCAGTAGAATCAACTGCATAAAGAATGCATGGCGCGCGGAACTGTACATATCGTATTTTCACGCATATAACCCGCACCAAAAAATTGGAAAAAATTTCTTTAAAAGTGGGAGTGCGGGTTATCCGCGAAGATTCACGAAGGGAGGGGGTGGGGGTCGGCTTCACGGCAACGCGCGGCCTACCGTGCAGAGTCCGCGTTGTTCGCATGCCTATCGGCATCGACGTGTGTTAAGCCAATAAGAGGCCAACACAGGTTATAGCCAGAACCACATCCATAGTCTGGTTAGATGCTTTTCGCACGCTTTTCGCATGAGTCAGGTGCCGTTTCTTGTAAGCCCAGTTTGCACAGTTGGCCAGCCTTGTTTAGGCATTACGAGTGTGTCTCGCTGGCAGTCTTTTACAGTGAAAGAGAAACTGAAGATCGTTGCCGCTGCTGAAGAAATCGGCCACAGAGCTGCTGCGAGATGGTTCCGAAGACGATTACGTCTTTGAAAGCGGGGATGAAGCCTCGGATGGCAGCAGTGAATCGGACGGCAGCACTGACAACGTTGCGGCGGTCATTTTGAAATAAATGTGTTTTGAAAACGAAATGATGACTGCGTGTAGTTGTAACTTCCTAGTCCTCATTTTTTTTTTTCAGATATGCGTGCGGGTTATACGCGAGGTTATTTTTTTTTCTTTTCGTGGAGTTCGAAGTTAGGGGTGCGGATGGGTTATAGCCAGGGTGGGTGGGTTATACGCGCAAGCAAGGGTGGGTTATACGCGCGAAAATACGGTACGTTAGGTTTGTATGACAATGCGACTCAATCAAATTGTTAATTGATTCAAAATATTATGTATAGACTACATTTTCAGGCATGGAGTTGCACCTGACACCGGCAAAAAAAAATCGCCGAGAGCTAGTGGGGCTGTACTAGTCAAGGTGCAGCCAAATTAGGAAGACCCACTAAGCTTCATCAAAGTCACTTCCTCGCCAGAACAGGAATTGTCCTCCCTGGTGCAGTATTCGGCCGGTATACCTTCCTAATAATGACTCCTACAATTAACCCCC
>NC_051157.2:104740334-104826011 GCF_013339745.2 Dermacentor silvarum
CCGTCAACTACATACAGCCTCCCTTACCAGGAGTTGTGTAAAACGGATCTGGAGCATACAGATGCCCTTATACGAACGGCCTACAAAGCTGCCATCGGACTCCCTATGAGCATCTCCACGGCTAAACTATGTGCACTGGGGTTGCACAACACCTTCGAAGAACTTAAGGCAGCGGTATTAATATCGCAAAGAGAGCGCCTAAACTTATCCCCAACCGGGAGAAAGCTGCTAGAAACATTAGGCTACCCCGTACGACCGCACTACTGCGAGGAAGACTTAGTGGCTCTACCTCGAGCGATACGCGAAAACCTCATAGTGGCCCCAGTTCCCAAAAACATGAGCCCCTTTTACCACCAGGGCCGGCGCAAGGCTCGGGCACACCAACTTCAAAAAAGATTTGGAAATTGTTCTGAAGTGCTGTACACAGATGCAGCTCCGGGGCCAGGTGGCCATGTAATAGTGGCCACAAGCTCGATGGATCGATCGAAATTCCAAATTAGCGCGACAATTAGGAGCAAATCCATAGGCACGGCGGAGACAGCCGCCGTTGCAATGGCAATTAAGGCCAAAGATGCAGCCGGCCAGCCCTCTGTGATCCTCACGGACTCACAGGTGGCTTGTCGCCTGTTCATGCAAGGCAGAGTACCGGCATGTGCCCTACGCATACTAGGTCACACGCTCCGGGAAACGCACAGTGTCATCTGGTGCCCGGGCCACGTGGGGGTTGCGGGCAATGAAAGGGCAGATGCTCTCGCTCGAGAATTGGCTTGCCGAGCGGGAGTGCAGCCCGAGAAACCCCGATTCGATCATTTGACATCTCCACGCGACATCCTTGAGCATCAGCGTCTGGAACGCAGAACTTACTCGGGGCCCCATCCGAGTCTGAGCGGAGCGGATGCCCGGGATTTGAGACTAATTCAGACGAATACCTACCCGCACCTCGGGCTGTGGCATGCCATTTGGCCTACGGCCTATCCAGGCCACTGTCCATGGTGCTGGGGGAAGCCAACTCTCGCCCACGTAACGTGGGAATGCACGAGTAGGCCCCCAAAATTCAATTCCCCCCTGTTGGGGTCCAAATTCACAAATAGAGAGCAGTGGGAGACCATCCTCGCCGGCGCGGACCTGGAGACCCAGAGGGGTCTACTCGACCAGGCCCGGCGAGCAGCTCTGGCCAGTGGAGTCTCGGAATAGGGACCCACCCACCCGCTCCCAACACCCCTTTCCTGTCCAATCAATAAAATGTTATTCTCTCTCTCTCTCTTTCCTCCTTTACAATCACCATATATGTAGAGCAAACGCACCTTCTTCCGACGCGGGGGGGGGGGAAGGGGGGAGGGAAGGGAGGCGACGTTTAGCTGCGGCACCAAGTGCCTATTTATATCAGAGGCTCCGGCAACAGTCACCAACGCCGCACGCATTTTGAGCGAACGCGGGCAAAACGCCGACGGCGTCGACAACAGTTCTGCGTGTTGCCGGTGCTGCTGCATGTCCAAGTTTATACAGCTGATAAAGCTAATATTATTACTCCGTATAGCTCTCTACAAATTTGCTATCGGAATTGATGCTTCGCCTTTCAGGTGAAACTGCGACAACTTTTTTCATCAAGCGGCCATTTATGTTTTGCCCTGCCTCAGACAGCGCTTCCTTTATGTTGAATCGGCCGCATCTGGCTGGCATGGATAAAATTGAGGAGGCGCTGCGTGAGACATGGATACCATCTGGCAATACATCGGGAAACATGAGCTTGTGCAGAGGGTTTCCTTCCTCCATGGCAGAGGGCGCTCTTCGGCGTGCAGTCGGGGAATGTCGTTCGTAGGCGCGCATAGCATGGCATTTTCAGCGCAGCTTAAGAAACTAGGGTCTTTAGAGTTACGTATCTATGTATTTTCTATTAACGGAACACACCTCCTAATACTTACCTAGTGATGTTGCGCCTCAGATATGCGTAATATTTACTTTGTGATCGATAACGTTCACAAGTATGAACAGCCGTACCAGTTTAAGTAGTGTGGGCGGTAAGCAAGTGGTCCAACTTTGGCCGGGTGGCTGAATCGGGTGACAGACAGACAAACAGACAGACAGACAGACAGACCAAATGTTCAGCGTTTAAGTTCCCCAAGAAAGACTATCGTCTTTAAAAATGTCCCAGTTTCGCATTAAGGGCGAAGCAATGAATGCGATAGCAACACAGCAATGTCATACGAAGTAAGGTGAGCGGCTTTGGTAGCAATATGAATTGTAGTAAACATGAGCGGATAAGTAAGCAGGTGTGCTGCGGCGTAAGTAGACCGACATGAAGAGAGACTCGATGACCACGAGAAGGCGCGTGTGAAACGGTGGCGTTGATGAGAAGCGCTTCCCGTGGGCAGCGCGTGCGAAGGGACACACCTGTAGCGCTGCACTGCCGATCCGGGCAGCACTGCATGTGTAGCGTGCGTTGGAAAATGTGGCCCGACTATTACTAACTGAATGAACAAGCGTGGTGTGAGCGCGCACAAACAAACACGAATAGATCACACTGAATGACTGCAGACAACGACTGTCAAAACGCTGGCAGCAAGCATACGCCGCAGCGGCGGAAGGTACGTGCTGGTCTATCGCTTCAACGGAAACTGAGCGGCGAATGCACGGCGCATAAAGGTCAGAGCCGTGTGGAGATAAGAGACGGTGCCGACGAGCGACGAGCGCGGTTGTTGGCGGAGTAGAAGTGCGCCCCCCCCCCCCCCCCGCTCTTTCCGGCGCTGGCTTCAAGCTTCCTTGCTTGCGCGTGGGAGATTGAGTGCGTTCGCTCTCCGTGATAGCGCGCGTCCCCGCACGCTTCCGCTCGGGCATACGGCGCGCGGCGAAGATTTTATCTATAGGGAACCTCACGGCGACGGCGACGGCAGAAATTCGGTTGAAGTGTCCATATAATTGCTATCGCAATAAAACACCGCATATCCACGAAGTGAATGATGAGCGGGCGAAGCACCGGGGGATCATTCGGGCAAAACGCCGGAAGCGTTCTCCGGAAGCCGGCTTCCGGCTTCCGGAAGCGGGAGCTTGGCGTATATATATATATATATATATATATATATATATATATATATATACGGTACATGTTTACAGTATATACAGCGCTTATATAGCCTATGGAAACCAGAGCTACGGACAACGGACAACGAGGGACAAGGCTCGGCCCTAAGGTGCTTCGCCCCTAAAAGTCCCAGAGGGTGGAGCCCTCAGTCCAGGGCCCCATTTGCGGTTGCTATCCGGCTGGCCCGGTCGATCAGGTATCGCTGGTCGTCGAAGGCTGCGATGGAAAGACCGGCTTTCCACTGGGATGGAGAGGCGTTGGGTATTCTAGCAAGGCAGATGCGCCGAAGGAGGAATCGAGCAATAAAGCGCATTGCATACCCACCTCAGCAGTTGTAGGGGTGGTTTTCAACGGCATCAACGTTCGCAGCTCCGGTATTGCGAGTCATATTTGTTTGCGCAATGGACAGCTTACGGGTCAGAGTGTCCGATGTTGCAGTGCTAAGGCGCAAAACAACGTGGAACAAGTGCTATCAGAATTATTTTATCTGCACTAGCAATTGCGATCATGGGGTTGTAGGCTGGAAGCGTGCTGATAACAGTGAAATGTGAGCACTGATGGCGGTATAGCACGCCGACATTGGTGAGAAGCGGTAAGATATGCCAGTAGCGCCTATTCATGTAGCGATGGCACCAATTTACGCACAAGTAGTCAATGACATTTTGTATCTCAATGAGAGACCATAGAACTCGGGGCGTGAACCTACTGGCAAAGTCACGCGCGTTCAAAAGCACTCATGTGCGCCGCCATGCTATGAGGTACGCCACGGCTTTTCCGTTCCATTCGTTGCTGCGAAGGCAGCGCTGCTTGTTACCGCGCAGTTCTTTTAGCTCGTAATACGCAAAGTATAAAGCGACATCTATGGAATATAAAGGATGCAATTTTAAAAAAAAAGTAAGCACAGTGTACTTAATAACATCCCATTTGCGTACAGCAATATGTTGCATTCATATAAAGTACCGAGATTTGGTCATTCAGGTCCCGCCACGTGCCATTTCTCGCAACTTTCTGAGCCAACTTAAAATTGCAATTCCTATTTAAATCACGAATAGTGTGCTTGACTCGACCACTATAAGTCATGCTTTCATCATTTTAATCAACACCTCACACTTTATTAGAGGTTGTCGGTCCCTTTAGGTGCTTGTCACGACGAACCTTCTTCTGGCCACTTTGGCTTTGCACACTCATTGATAGCCAAATGTACTATTGGACTGCATTACCAGCGACCGTCAAGCACCATGTAAAGGCGTGCCGTGACTGCCAACACGGTAGGATACCGCCTATGTGACCAGCCGACTTTTTCAAGCCTTCAAATACTCTGTTTAGACAGGTTGGTATGGACTCTCTAGGTTGGTTTCAGACGTCTTCTGCTGTGAACTGGTAAATTGTGGTCGCCACCTATATTTTTACCCCCCAGTATACTAGTATACTGCCAAACCAAAACAGTTGAGCGAGCGACTGCATCCGACGTTACGCTATTTTTCATTCATAGCAGCCTTCACTGCCGCGTTGCGCCAGGCGCAGTCCACAGATCGCGACACAGCCTTTACAGTCCAGCTTGTGCGCGACGTCATGCACTGCACGACGGCACACCGAAAACCTACGGCGTACCATCCGCAAACAAATTGCCTAACTGAGCACCTTAACAAGACAATTGCTGAAATTTTGTTCACGTACGTCGCCGATGATTACAAGAACGGGGATGATGTGCTTTCATTTGTAACTTGCGCCTATAATACTGCCCTTCAGGAAACTACAAGATTCACCCCTTTTCGTTTATTTTACGGACGCTAAGTTACCATGCTGGACGCAAAGCACTTGACTTACACAAGCATAACTTCTCTCCCGGATGCGGACGACTTCGCCGCGCGTGCCGAAGCAGTTCTTCAGCTTGCGTTACGGCGCATTTCAGTGCCAGCAAACCTAGAATGCCTACCATTGTGACCTTAGCCACAGAGAAGTTATGTCAAGGAGCGGCAATCACGTTTGGGTGTGGTGCCCCATATCTCAATGATGCCGCTCCGGCAAACTCCTATACGACGCTACTTCGCCCCATGCGTAGTTGTACAACGCCGAAAGTATGTCAAATACAACGTCTTACGACTCGAATTCTGCAAGCATTGATTTAGTGTGATGTGGGACTTATGGCTCGCGTATGTGGAATGTGGCATAGCACCTGCTGGCCAGCCATCTCCAACTGGAGTATGGATTTCTGCAAGGTGTGCGCAGTGTGTTTGGTTTGACGTGGTGGGTGGTTGGACGCTGAGTAAAGGCCTCGCTCATTTGTGAAGAACATATTCAAGTGGCGTTGCTGGAAAGAAAGAAGATCCTGTCAACGAGCTTATATTTGGGGTTGACAAGATACAAAACGGAAGAATGCACCCTTCCCTAAAGCACCGCAGAAAGCAGTGGCCACGTGAAGCGTCGATGACGTCGCCGGTCGCTCTCTAGGGGAATATTGAGAATATTTCCGCCCCGAGTCCTCACCGCGGAGAAAGGTTTCTACGCACCTTCGAGCAAGGGAATGACCTCGCTCGACAAGGCGTGATCTTGTCCCGCTGTCTTGACGACCAATCTAATACAGTTGCTGATGTCAATTCACCGGCGGCCAGTCAGAGGGAAGCTCACGTCTCTTTGCGCCTAGACACGCACGGGCCCGAGGTCACCTGACTGCACCCACTGCTACGTCGGGCCTATTAAGAAACCCGCCATGTACCTCTTAACCACTCTCTCTTCCCATTTAAAACCTTCACCATGTTCTAAATAAATCGTAAAGTTTTTACAACGCAACGTCGTCACCTCTGCCCGGTCGCCTGTTGTCCTGGTGCCCATGGCACGTCTAGCTCGGACCACTACCAAATAGTTACGCCGGATGGCAAGCCACGAGGAAGAAGGATCCGGTGTCGGAACAAAAATTAATCCTGGAAACTCTCTCCACGGCGCTCCCGCCGTAAGCTTGTGCCCAAAATCACGCAGTCGTTCTGGTGAAGGTTTATTACTCGCGATGACTTACCTGTTCTGTCAATCTCGTGTCGATGACACTTGTGTGCATCTTTCCGTGCTTTCTTTTTTTCTTTTTTTTTTAATGCGAAGCATTATACAGCTAATCACACGGCAGTCCGGAGGTCGTTTTCCGGTCAGCATCGAAAGGCCCACTTTAGCGTGCCCAGAGTCTGCAAAAAGCGCGTAGTATACAGGGTGTCCCAGCTATCACGCAGCACGGTTTAAAAAGAAGAGGAACGGCGTTACGCGAAGCAAACCTAGTGCATATTGTTTCCAGTACAGTGGTGTAGCCGCTAGTAATTTTTTCATTACTGAGATTTAATTATTTATTTGTAATTAATTATCTAACTCGAGAACTACTGTCCTAATTATCAAAGTGTCAATGAGAAATTCGTAGAGCAACATGAAAAACTCCCGATACAGCTGTCTGTTGCTCAATACGTGCTACATAAAAGTGTTTTTCCGGGCGTGAGAGAAGCCCGCAAATACACGCAAAGTGCCTCGAGCGGCCAGTCGCGCGGCAATTCGGCGTGTATTCGCGGGCTTCTTTCACGCTCGGAAAAACATTTATGTAGCACGTATTGAGCAACAGAAAGCTGTATCGGGAGTTTTTCATGTTGCTCTACGAATTTCTCATTGACACTTTGATAATTAGGACCGTACTTCTCGAGTCAGATAACTAATTACAATAAACAACTTAATTCTCAGTAATGAAAAAATTAGTGGCGGCTACTCCACTGCACTGGAAACAATACGCACAAGGTTTGCTTCGCGTAACGCTGTTCCTCTTTTCTTATTTTTCAATCGTGCTGCGTGATAGCTGGGACACCCTGTATATAATATACCTGATGAATGTAACAGGCCCTGATGAGGAACGCAATATGCAAGTTCCATGTTTCAAAGGGATTTCGTTAATTTTCTAGAAGAAATTTAATCTCTCATTGCAGCGGAAAACAGGCTTTAGGTGATGAGCGTACGGTCTAAGAGCAAGATATGGAGCGCAAAGGCATCCTGTAAGTGTTCCCAGTGTGCCAATGTACATTTAGCGGCAGTTCGGGGTCACAGAATCACCCAGGGGGGCCTGTGCCCTCTTATCGTCCCCTTGACGATAAGGGGGCACAGCTTGACGGCGCGCCAGTCTCGAAGACAGCAGGTGGTCGTGCTACGCATGCGCAAGCGGTGGCACGTGATAGGCGCGGCGCCGCGCAATGTATAGAGGTAGAAAGGGTATAGTTTTCGTGAACTCAGGAAATCGTGTCTACGACATTGGTTTCGTGCCGCTGTATAGAGCAAAAGTGCCGTTCGCTGCTATAGTTGCCATCTCTGGCTTCTTCCTATGCGACAATATTCTTGTCCCGCAAACTAGTTTTTGGATATGTTTTCTCTAACCTTGAAACAACGAGTGAAAGAGTGCACTCGCGGGAATTCATTATTCGGCCTTCTGTTCGTTACTGACGTGCTTACCTATGTGAAGAATACGATAGAGGCTGGCATTTCTGACTACAGGCTCATATCGTTCTAACTGAATCCATGCACTGACAGTCCCGAAAAAAAGAATCATTTCAAATAAATAGTACAATAGGGCTGATGACGCAGCTATATTTCACTACTGAGAAAGTCACTTCGACATCCAAAGGCGTGATGTGCAGAGTTTCTGGCAACAATTCGCAGCACAGTAGAGTATTGCACCCAAAACTTCGTGCCAATGCGTTTCTCGGACGTCGAGTTGCGTAACATTTCGACTGCATATTGACATGCTGGGAAACACGCCAATAGATACGTCTGTGTTTCCTTGGAGTGTTCTCAAATAAAAAACAAACATACAGGAGGTATTTTCTCAACGCGGATGTGAAACGTCATTTATTAAAATGCCAAATGCTTTGTACATAGTAGTTTCTGATTTCCCGCGATAAAAAAAAAACATACACAGAACAGAAAACTACAAATGCTGTTATAAAGTGTCGTTAAGAGCACGTCAGACCCGCCCTTGCATTTTCGTCGAAGGATCAGGCCACCCGCCAAAGCGGTTCTCGATCTCCCTGGCGACAGCCAGGCATAGCCTGTCGTTTCCCCTCTTCGCCACTACCTGCACGCACAGGGGCAATTTCTGCGCGGACCGCATTACGGGGCACACCGTGGCGGGCACCTTGAACCAATTGAAAAGAGCCGTCATGCACGACGAATCTAAGAACAACAAGTCCTGATTCTGGAACGGGGCAGCGCTCACTGCTGCGGGCAGAATGAGCACTCCATTGTCTCCTAGCGCCTCTTCGAGCCTGTCGCGGGCGCTATTCAAAGAGGCGATGTACGCTTCAGCCTTCTGCTTCGAACCGAAGCGGCAAGCTCTCATAATGGTGCACGCGGCCAATGCTGCCAGGGTGTGCCGGCCAACTCCCACCAGGTAGCGAAGCAGTTCGACGAGCGTGTTGAAGCCACCGGGTCTGAACATCTCGGCCAGTGGCTTGTCGTCCATCGCGTCGGCGACCTTGTACCACATGAACATGGCGAATCTCATCTCGGGCATGTACAGCCGCTGAGGTTCGAGTCCGTGCTCCGCCTTGAGGTACTGGGTGACCTGTACATGTTGATCATAGCGACAAGAAGCGTCGTAAAATGTAGTTTCCGCTATTTCGATTACTAAAAAAAAAACGAAATGGATGAGAGGCAACAAGAGACAGAAAATTTTTGTATACCAGAAAAAAAAAGAAAGAACAATTGGGCAAATCCCACAAATGCGATGCATTTTGCAGGTTGCTGGATACGTTGCATGGTCGCTTGGTTCCCAACAGTGTCACTAGCATGGCCATGTAAGTCGAACAATTGTGTGTCTGAGGCAAGTGTGTGTCTGTGACGACAACAATAAGGGGACGATGGCACTAGCGCAGACGATTGCATGACGACTGATTCCTTGTGCTCCCGCGATAAATCATTAGATCCTCTACCATTACGACCTGAATCGATGCCGAATATAGTGCACTGGGTAATTTGGGCCGCTTCCGAAGGAGGCGCATTGCCACATATACCATGTGTCCCGCGTAATTTGTGCCAAATTTTTTTAAGTATGCAAGTGCGACGTAGCTGGACAGAACCAAGATTATGTTGTTTGTTTGCCGTTGCTTCAGCAAGTCAGACTATTTCTGTATCTTGTCTAATTACATAATTATTAATTATTATTTACGCAACTTCTCAAGTATATCTTCAGAGCAATATTATTGATGAGAAAATTGCAGAGCATCCTGAAATATTCCTTACCCAACTTTCCGTTGCTCAATTAGCGCTACATAATTTGTTTTGCAAGTCTGAAAGAAAGCCCGCAAAACATGAAAAAGTACCGCGCGGCACTTTATTCGTCATTGTACAATACTGAAGGAATATCATTATCTGTCTTTCTCGCGGGATTTCATGTTCATTTGTCTTCTAACCGAGTATACGCTAAGCCTCTCTCTCATAGGATGAGAGACGAGAAGACAGCGACACAACAGCACACACAAAACGAACCAGCTTATACGTATAACTACCTGTATTACATCTACTGATATGATACGATGTCTAGCTCTGTTCTCTACGTAATTATGCGACGAAACAATAAATTGCCCGTAAAGGTCCTCATTGAAAATAAATACGCGCCTTCAAGGCCATGATTCCATTGTTTAAGACAGTCATTCTTAGCCTTCCTTGCCATGAACTGGGTCGTCTGCTCAGGTTGGTTTCTCAAGTGAAGTGGGCCGATCCCCGAAGACGGTGTGGTACTAAACTGGGCCGATACCGGAGATTCTGTAATGAAAACGGGGCTAATCACGGATGTCCTCACTCGATGACTGCGTGGGACACCTCGGCTGCTGAGCCTAACGATTGCCAGAATACTCGTTTTCTATGCTCAGAGAGACAGATTACACCAGGAAGCCGACTGTGAGTGCCGTCATCCAGCTTGCCAGCTTGATCACATCGACGACGATACCGACGCCCACATTCAGTCCCTTGCGGACTTTCTCAACGTCGCCGTTGACCAGCGTCGCGAACCTACTTTACAATAAGGTATCGATCGCCTAACCGCTCCACACCCGGATCCTACTCTCCGTCTCTTCCTTTAAAAACACTGTGTGCTGTACAGGCGCAACTTGCATCCCGATGGCACCAAACTTCTTGGCGTCGTTCCCGAACGCGTATATCCTCCGAAGTGCTCCCGCAGCTTCAGGACGCCCCCACAGCTCGCCACTTGTTGGAAGGCGCCGCTCGACCTTCCGTCGATGTTTCTTCTGTCCTGGCTTTTACCGCTCTGTTCAACGATACGTTGCGACCTGTTAGTGCTGCCGACGCCACAAGAAACTTTCGTTGCTTCCAGCTGGATTGCTGTAGCGTATAGACATTTCCAACGATCCGTTTTCTTCCGCGTGGGGCTGTACCTGTTTGGACCTTTCCCGAAGTCAATCTTTGGCAAGCAACGGATTGCCGTCGTCACTGAGTATGTGAATCGCTTCGCTATCACGCGGGCGCACCCCATGAGCTGCACCACCGAAGTCGACGATGTTCTTCGCGGCGTTATACTCACATCACGGTGCTCCTTCTTTCTGTGAGCCAGAGCCCTACTTCTCTAGCTCTGCTGTTTTTGCCTGATTACTCTGTAAATCTCCGGGTAGCCGTCATGGATTGTTGCACGGATGCAAGTTGACGTCCCGCACCTCTGCTGGGGATGGCGACTTCAGCGGTGGCTGCGTGTAGGAAGCAGACCGGCCTCCAGAGCGTCACCGACAGCGACGATACCAGTGTCTACTCGCTCAGCAGTGAGGACTTCTCCAATGACGACTTTCAGCTTGAGAGGAGCCGCAAGGCGAAACGAAGAAACACCAGGGCTTACCTGTCTTCAAGCACGTCGATTGCAGGACTAACTCAAAATAGCGCAGTCAGTACAGTTCTATTTATACCAAAACTCGCTACCGACAACCTGAGGCGACTCAACAGACAGTCTGTCTCGGTACTTCTCGAAGCGGTAGCGCCAAACCAAGTCACGGATGGCAGAGTCAACACACGAAAAAATGTCTTGACTGTTGACGTCATACATGAGACGGCACGGATCACTTTCAGCAAACTTACGGAACTTGGCGGCATGAAGGTCCGCTCGTGCATTCCTCTGGACAGTGATACCACTACTAGTGTCAATAGCGACGTGGACGTCTCCATCTCCAGCGCCAACTTGCCGATTTTAATTAAGCCAGCCGTTGATGGCTGCGCCATCACTCATGTGTCTCGACTCGGCACAACCCGCTGTGTGAAGGTGGTTTTCAAGGGTGAATCTCTTCCCTCACACGTCAAGGTGGGCCACTTTAGACACCCCGTGCGTCCATTTATCCAAAGACCACTCCAATGCCGCAACTGCCTGAGGCTGGGACACGTGAGCGCTGTGTGCGAGAACACGAGAGTTTGCTCGCGCTGCGCACAGCCCCACGCTGCAGACTCCTTTGTAGCCACAGTGCTCAAATGCCCCAATTGCATTGGGTCCCATGATGCTACCTCAAAGGTCTGCCCTAAAATGAGGAAAGAAAGGACGGTCTTGAAGCAGATGGAAAGAAACCGTTCGTCTCGTCGGGAAGCTGTTGCGGCCATTAGAAAGCGACGATACCGACGCCGTCGGACTTCAAAGAACGAAAAATCCTCTATGACGAGCGCGGCACATCCGACAACACCTCCTCCTCTGCCCCCTAGGCCTGGCGGAGTTGAGTCTAACTCTGACAAGGTCGTGCCGGACAACACTAATACTGAAGCCTGGCCCGCGCTACCAAACTCCAGCCGCCGCCACAGCAGAAGCCTCAACCGAAGCCACAGCGAATACCCCAGCTGAAGCCACAGCCGAAGCCACAGCCGAAGCCACAGCCATGGCCACAGCCGACGCCACAGTTGACGCCACAGCCGGAGCCACAACCGATGCCACAGCCGGCACCACAGTCACACCAAAGGATACAGTGCACCGCGGTAGAGTCCACAATGCCGACTTCCGATAAATTTCCCGAAGTCGGGCAAGTGGTTGTGATGCTTCGGTCCCTTGTAAATACCCTTCGTATACGCTTAAGCAAGCTGCATACTCCGTCAGCGCGAAGTGCAGTGCAAGTACTGGATGCTCTTAGTCCAGTGCTTACAAGTCTCGAGTAAGCCCCATCGCTCACCCGCAGCCTCCTATTCAGGCAACGACCACTGGCCCTTGGTTCATGTCGGATGTCTACAACGCACATCGCCAGCTATGGGACTTGACTTTGGTGTCATGGTGCTCCGCTGCACACACAATGCTCATTCTCTTCCTCTTTTTATTCCCCTTTTCCTTACCCCTTGTGTAGGGTAGCAAACCGGACGTTCGTCTGGTTGACCTCCCTGCCTTTCCTCTCTTCGCTTTCTCTCTCTCACTGCCGCCGCTTTCTCCCGAAAGTCGTTGGCGTTCTCCTTTCATTCCTTCTCCACTCATCGGCAGTTCATGACGGCTTATCGTTTACAAACAAACGGGCTCACTGACTGCGTCAACCATGTGATTAACGACTTGCTCGCTATGTATGTATCGGAAGACGACCGTATTAGGACTTTGCATTGCTCTTTCTCAGCTTTGCTTATATAACTCTTCGCGCCGCAACACTGAGGTTTATTTACCCTTCTATTTCCCGTATGGCCACGAGTCGCTTTGACTCTTGGACTGCTTGCTTCCTGTATGCTGATACATTCTTTACGTGCTCCAGTGCTCATGACGCTATTGGCCTCGCCGACGCAGGAAGCTGCATCGCCCATGATCGTCTTCTGGCATCTCAGACTAGTAAAACAAATGCTGGCTCTCCTGTAATATGGTATCTTTTGCTGCCTGTGGTGCAGCCGCCTTCAACCGCTTTTCTTCTTCCAACAGTGCAGCGCGCTAAGTGTCTGTCGCTACTTTTTCTTCTTATCGCGGACCGCTCACAACTCACGGACTGTTGGCGTTCAATAGAGCACAGGCGACCCTGTCTCAACGCCAAAGAATGACAATCAAGTGTATGGTGCGCTCTATCGCCAGTCAGCCTCTAGAGTCGGTAAAGGAGTACGTTTATCTTAGTCAATTACTCACAGGGGACCCTGATCATGAGAAGGAAATTTACAGAAGAATCAATTTGGGTTGGAGCGCATACGGTAGGCATTGTAAAATCCTGACTGGGACCTTACCACTGTCGTAGAAAAGAAAAGTGTACTATCATTGCATTCTACCCGTGCTAACATATGGGGCAGTATCTTGCAGGTTAACAAAGAAGCTCGAGAACAAGTTAAGAGAGAGAGAGAAATAACTTCATTTTGCCCAAAATGTGGTTAGAGGAGGGGGTAATGACTAGGAGCCTCCCCCGTCTCCCCTTTAGACGGCGGCCGGCAGCCCCTGCGCGTCTTCAGCCATTTGGACTACTCTTGCTTGAACATCCGGGTCCGAGCTGAGCAGCACGGTCTCCCATTTTTATTTATTTTTATTTTATTTATTGATACTGCGATCTTATACAAGACCTTAGCAGGGTGGGCATACAATATACAAGTAAAGGTCCGTTGGAAACATCCAACGTAATTCCAAAAGTAATCATTAATCCATTCACAAATAAATCATAAGTCAAGATCCAGGAAAAGAAATGCAACAACATAAGACACAATTGCAACACAATTGCTCCTCATGTCTTATTATTAAGCTTGGTTGTTGTGTTTTTGACCAGTTATAGTTATTATATTGGTTCTTTGGGCATGCCCAGATTATGTGTTGAAGATCTGCTTAGTTGTTGAAATGCTTAAACATGTCTGTGTATACGTCTGGGTGATAGTGACTGAATTAAGGCAATGGGGGTGGGGAATGTGTTGGTTTGTATTAGCCGCCTAGCCACCAATTGCCACTTGTTTAACGAGTAATGTGCTGCCGGGTATCTAGCCCTGGCTAGTCTGTAATGATCTATGATTTTCCTAAAGGAAACCAGCCTATGTCTGCCCGACCGGCGGATTGCGAATGCGTCCGTGTCGGTGTTGGTGACGTCGTTACGGTGGCTAGATGGGTAGGTGTGCCGACCGACGCCTCTGGAGCGTAGTTCACCGCTTCTCCGCGTCATGACGCAAAATAGGCGCTGCGGTCAGTAGAACGGTTCCGCAGCGCGCGTCGTCTGCTACAGGGGGCTGGCGGACTGGCGGCGAGCAAAAAAAATATAATAATAATAAAGCCCGTATTGGAATAGTTGTATGTCGTCTGTTCGTGTCAGTTTCAAAGGTGAAGAGCTCCGCATCTCTCGTACTGTTTGTAAGTTCCTAAGCGATGTGGAATGTTCCAGGTCGGAAAAATGACCGGCGAGATTAGCGGCGGCGTTGCTCCCCCAATCAAGACCACCAAGGAGACCTACTGCTTCGCTCCGAACTGCAAGTCGGGCTCTAAATTTGTGACAAAGACAGCGGAATTGTTCCACTGTCTGACAGCGGAAATGTTCACCCCGAACTGCTCAGTAGCTTGCTCAGTATCGGTACGGTGGCTAGATTGTATTGGCGACGTTAATGAGCAAGCGGTACACCGAAAAGCGTACGTCCATGAGCTCCTTGACGTTGGAAATTTTCAAGCCGCACATGTGGTGCTCAGCGCCTGCGACATCGAGCACCGCTGCGCTGCTACAGGGAAAAGAAAAGTGATTCTAGGCTGATATTCTAAATAGCAGGCTATGTAGCAAGGAAGTTCCTGCAAAGAACCAAGTGCTCCGATTGCTCAGAGACATTACTAAATTCAATAGAATGAGTAGGTCGGGGCTGTTGCTCCCTTCTGAAGCACTAAAAAAACTGGTAGCATCGCTCGAAGACGCCTTCAAGCTGTGCTTCAGTTTAAATGAGTTACGAAGGAACAGTGTATCGTCTACTTTGCATCCTTTCTGCAGCTGAATCCCCCGAATTTGATCGGCTGTAAGCGGCACAAGAAAGCGCTCACAAACGTTGTTGTGAAATTCTATTCAATTATACGCGTTTACTTTCTTGTCAAGGGCAATAACATGGCGCGCGAAAGCAACACGGAGAAGAAGAATCACCTGAAGTGGAGGCGTGTGCTGTGAATAATGTTATGATGTCCTGGACCAACGTTGCGGCCTTGCTGCGCTATGCTATTTATGTTTGTGCGTTTGCTGACTCAAGTTACGAGAGCGTTTCTTGTATTTTAAATATATTCGCGAATTTAGCCCAAGACGTATTACTCTATTTTATTACAATGAAACAGTGAACCATATGCACTTACCAACACAATTCTTCTCGCACCAATTTAGATACCGTAACTGCCGCAGCAATGAAACCAATAGCTGGATTTCTCGAAATTGAAACATTAGAACTCGCTAAATATCATGTAAACACGGTTCCACATACCGTATAAAACCATTGCAGTATTGTTTTATGCATGGAAAAATGCATTTACGTCTTTAATGCAATGGGCTGGAGCGCCGCGTTTATATCAATAAATGTGACCGATTGCCAAGGTAGAAAATTTACTTCAGCATTTCGTTTTTCTGACTAGACGACAACAACAAGTTCCTCACTCTGGCTTGGCCTACACTGCTCAGAACGGTATTATAACGCGCACTTCAAAGATACAATCAGAGGCAAGCGATACTATCAGACACGCAGCTCGTCTACACAGCGCAGCCGCCGTTGCGCGCCGCTGAACCGTTCTACTGTCCGCAGCGCCAATTTTGCGTCATGATGCGGAGAAGTGGTGAACTACGCTCGGTCGGCACACCTACCCATCTAGCCACCGTAACGTCGTCTCGGTCTGCGAAACCTCGAGCCGCGTCATGCGCATTCTCGTCGCCTGGCAGGCCAGAGTGGGCTGGTGCCCAGATGATTTGTATTCCCCTGACTCGGTCTCCATGGAAACCAGCCTGGAGGATTTTTTGCACCTTTGGCGAGATGCGTCCAAGACCGCCATATTAAATTACGCTAATAAACAAGTTAAGGACCGCACAAAGAGCGATGGAACGAAATTGTTAGGCCTAACGTTAAAAGGAAGAGAGCGGTGTGGACCAGAGAGCAAACGGCGATAACAGATATTCTAATTGACATTAAGAAAAAAAAAAGGAGATGGGCAGACCATGTAATGCGTAGGATGGATAACTGGTGTACCATTAGAGTTACAGAATGGATGCCAAGAGAAGGGAAGCGCAGTCGAGGATGGCAGAGAACTGGGTGGGGGGATGAAGCTAGTAAATTTGCATGCGCAAGTTATGGTATCTTCGACTGGTCGCCTCGAAGCGCTCTAGATCGCTCTTACGAGCGGCGTTGTCTTCGGCTGGTTGAAAGAGGGCGTGCGCCTTGCGTTCGGCTGGTTCTTTTCGATCGCTCTCCTCCCCCGTCGAGCGCTCTGAGGCGCTCCGCGCCCTGTCGTCGGAGAAGTCGCCGAGATGAGAGCGTTTCCAGCAACGTCATCACAGCACAGCGTCGCCGTTCTTGGCGACGGTCCACCGTAGCCTAGGCAACCGAGGCCACAGCATGCTGGCGGCTCAACGAACGGTCGTCCCACCGGCGCATCCACCGGTTTGGCTTTGAATAGGCGAAACATCGGACGTTAGCAGTAGTCACGTGGTTTCGCTTCTGCCATTTCCTCCTCCGAGAGCGAGTCACACGTTCGGCTTGCGCGCTTGTCCTCTACCTCTGAGTTCGGGGAACGCCGGATCTGCACGACTCTGCTTCGGGGGATGGATGCGACCAGTCGAAGATACCATTAGAATCAGCTAGCGCAAGACAGGGGAATTGGAGATCGCAAGGAGAAGCTTTCGTCCTGCAGTGGACATAAATATAGGCTGATGATGATGACTTTTGAACGTAGCTTTTGGAAATGACAAATAAAACTTCAGCGTGCTAGAAGTTACAGCTTGAGTGATATTGTGAACAAACATTAGAAGAAATCGGAAGCAACATTATTTTTTGTAAGTTGTTTGGGCAGTGACTAGGTATATAACGCGGTCCTGTACAAAAGGTTGGGGGCCAGAGACCGCATTTTCTTTTGACTTTTGGCTGGTTGCGCGGATTATCTCGTTTTGTTCTCGCAACGATGCCCGGATGTTCTCGTTTGAGCTCCCGGATAGAACTCTGGCTTTTGGCTCAAGGTCACTTTAAGGTCGCCGATAACGGGAGCTAAGGGAATTTCCTGCTTAAAATCTCCCCATGATCGCCATCGCCCAAATGCCCACATTGACCCTGGATCCCGGGTCCCCCTCTGCCCCACTTCTCGACTCGTGAGTCTCTGCGAAAAGATGATACCTCGCTACGTTGGCCCCTATCGCGTCGTGCGCCATTGACTGCCCCATCTGTGCATACTGCTCCCAGTTACTGAACTTGTACGCATCTCTAGGCTCAAGGTCTATCACTCGGACTCAGAAAGTGTGCTTCAGGCAGCACCGGCAAGGCGTTCTCACGGCGGGCGATTTGTGTCACGGTGTGGTGTGTGCCGGGACGCCGAAGAGAAGAAGACGCAGACCGAGAGGGCTTCGAATAGTGTACTCCTTACTCTGGACTATCTGCCGCAGCGTTTATAAGTACGCCAGCGTGGATTGCATACACTGCAATGTTATGACTGCTATTTTTCCTACATGACTTTCGGACGTCAGCCGCTGATTCTAGACCAATGTACCACGTGTGTGTTCTAGCAATGCGTATGGGAAAATTAAGGGACAAACGATTCCGTCGCACCAAGAAAGGGAGAGAGAACAAGACGTGAAAGGTGGAGGTGGAGAGAGGGGGTGCGTGGGCGTGGGCGTGTGTGTGTGTGTGTGTGTGTGTGTGTGTGTGTGTGTGTGTGTGTGTGTGTGTGTGTGTGTGTGTGTGTGTGTGTGTGTGTGTGTGTGTGTGTGTGTGTGTGTGTGTGTGTGTGTGTGTGTGTGTGTGTGTGTGTGTGTGTGTGTGTGTGTGTGTGTGTGTGTGTGTGTGTGTGTGTGTGTGTGTGTGTGTGTGTGTGTGTGTGTGTGTGTGTGTGTGTGTGTGTGTGTGTGTGTGTGTGTGTGTGTGTGTGTGTGTGTTTGTGTGTTTGTGTTATGGTTGTATTATGGACAGCGGAGGAAGTTCTCCGGTATGAAGCCCTCTGCTGAGCAGTAAAAAAATGTATTTTGCAGAACAATCGGTCTAGGGGATCTTTCGTCGTAGGCGGCGACTCGGTATACTACGCCGTACTCCCATTAAAGCATAACACTGGTCATTTTATTTCAAATGAAATATTCAAGGGCGGGGGAGCGGGGAGCCACCTGTGCAGGTTTTACGAAAAAACTTACCCGTGTAACTGCTCGGCGAGCCTCGGTGGTCACACGGCTGATGTAAAGGCTTCCTTCCGTGTCCATGTAATACAGCTTCAGCGTCTTCATATTTACCTGCAGAAAAAAAATTGTTTTCATTTGTTTCGGATAGACATCGTTCACTTAAGAGCAATATACACTTGCTGACGTGATATTGCGCACATATATAAAAACTACAGGGCCTCCTGAAATGTATCTGACTATTTATTTTAACGAAAACTACAGGGCTCAAGTTGGTCACACTGCGACGGGGAAGGAGGGCCAGCGACATGTTAAGCCTACAGCTAATTTCACCTTCACTTGCATCTACTACTGTGCATGATGAATTGTGTTGAGGGTTGTCATTTCGCCTCGGCGCGATATTAAGTGGGCTTCAAGGACAGAGCCAATTGAACAAAGGTACTGCGTAACTTTCCGTGAAAAGCTTGGTTATAGCGAAGCAGAAGCGATTCAGGCGATTAAAACAGCGTTTGAAGATGGCGCTATGGGCACGAAGCAGATAAATGTGTGGTACAACCACCTCGGGGAAGGTGAAACATCTATGGAGAGTGAGCTATGCTTTTACGAAGCCATCAACGAGCCATCCATGATGATGTGTTCGTTTAAAAAAGTACGAACCTTGGAAATACGAAACCTTCGGTTAATTGTGAAACAGACAGTTCAGCTAGTGGAACGCAACAAAACTCTGCGAATGACATTTTGAACGCGATTTGGAAATGCAGCGGTTGCCTCCAAAGTTTGTGCCTCTGAGGAGCTCGAAGACTAGGCAGCTGCACCAGCATAAGACCCCTGCTCGTGCGGCTCACTTGAGTCAGTGTTTTTTGATAAAGCACAGCATTTCGGTGGTCCAGCCAGCTCCTCAATATGCGCACATGTCCCCATGAAAGTTTTGACTGCTCCCGATGATCAATAAAGCACCTGATAGGAAAACACTTGAATACCAGAGGAAACAACAAGTGCAATGCAACGGCTTTCCTAACAACACATCTGACGAGAGATTCCAGAACTGTTTCGAAAAGTGGAAAGACCGTGGAATTGGGTGAGTCGGAGAAGAAGGGATCAATTTTGAATGGTATTAAAATGACGAAAACGCCAGGAGATGCTTCTTTTCTCCCGAGAGCAAGGTCGGTTATTTTTCAGACATGTCTTGTATGTGTCTCAGTGGGGTGACTGATTTAGCAAAGTCCCGTCCATTTTGACCTCTTTTTCTTGAAATCGTGAGGCTCAACTTTCCTGCAATTCCTTAAGACCTGCATCTCGAAGGCTGCAGGTACGAATTGCCTTAAATGAGTAGTTCGAAACTTATTGCCGGAAGTGAAAGAATAAAAGCTGCGTCAATTTTCTACTCATTCCCCTGTTTACATGAAACACTTTAGAAGATTTTTCATGAAATACATGTCTTTTTTTTTCTCAGTACGCAACTTTACACCTTTATTTAGTTCCATTAAAAAAAGAGCAATGACTGCAAACAGAAAACTTCCTGTTTCCTGTACATTCATCGTCCAGCGTTATCAGCACTTTTTTTTTCAAAACTTTGAAATAGCCTGCTAGCAACCGTAGCACATTTCCTTTGGGCACTCGTTCTACAAAGATCATTCCAGGCAGGAAAAAAAGCTGTTTTCCTTCTCTTGTCTGCAATCTCCAACAGCGTTTTTCTTTTTCAAAGCTTTGAAGTAGCCGGGACGTTTGGCAGTAGGCTCTCCACATGAAATATCTCTTTTTTATTCCTCAGCACAACAAATGACTGAGCGAATTCTGTGCACACAGTGACCCTCTGTACTTTTCTTATTTGCTCACCGTTTTCTCCATTATATGCGCAAGAACCGTAGCTCGTTCGCTCGCTCTACGATAGCACGCCACAGGATCGTACACACCTTTTCATTTAGTCTAAGCCCGTTGGTTCCACTTCCTACCAGAACGTTGAGCATCAGCGGCAAGTCCTCCGCGAACCTGGCCATGGGACCCACGCAGTTGAACTGCTTCAGATTTTCCCCAACATCTGGCAGCAGGCCAGTGTTGGGCACCACTCCTGAGGTTAGCGTGAGAAGGGCAGAGGTCAACATAACAATAGTAGGCTCATCACCGCCTCCATTTAAGCTAACTTTTTCAAAATGCAAAGCTTCTCCTTTAACATTTAAAGCGTGAATGGAGCAAGCTCGTGGCTCTATTGCGAGCAGAGGGGACATAGACACTTATGGGGAAGGGGGGTGTAACTAAATGCACAATTAGTTGTGTATTGATGTTCTATATGTAGATCAATTTCTTCGGCAACAGGGGTGACACATTCGGGATTCCCACTTTAATCGTGATTCACTGAGGCTTCAAACGCATGTTCAAATCTGAGCACACGGGCGTTCGCGCCACAAGCCCTCTCGAAATGGCACAGGTGAGGTCTGGAACCTAACGTGCCACGAGCACTACTCCATACCGCTTGACCACCATGGTGGGTAGAAGAAAATGAAATTAAGCTACCAAATGGAAAAAAAATTGTGGGGACTTAGCGGTAAGTGCGAGAAAAATGTGTTGGCATTACGTCACACGTCTTTGAGGTCCATGATTTAAACTGTGTTCACCACATTGCAAAGTGCCAGTGTTAGGCACCACTCCTGAGGTTAGCGTGAGAAGGGCAGAGGTAAACATAGCAATAGTAGCGTTTACTCGGCACGCGTGGAGCGAAGTGAAACTGGCGGTGGCCCCGAGCAGACCACGCGAAATTGCACTAATGTATATATGCATACAAGACGAAGGGCTTCGCGATACAATTGAATGTATAACACTTAAAAAATAAAGAAAAAAACGAATGTTATGGCATATATTTTTGCTGAGGTTTCGGCCATCGGAGTGTGTATATATATACAGTTAGACCTCGATATAACGAAGTCGGTAAAATCGGCAATTTGCTTCGTTACATCGAAATTTCGTTGTACTGAAATTCTCCCTTTCAAGCAATAAGTAGTCGGCGATCAACTTTTCTTACACGGAAGGGCCCCGCAATACTTTCCGAATTATCCGGACATCGAAAAAAGCAAATTTTAATGAGAAAACAATTCATTTGGTTGAATTTGGGAGTCGGTATCTTCACATCGGTGGTACGAATTAAGCGAAGCCAACCACACTTTCAGGTCCACTTGGACGACGCTATCATGAAAAGCGCCGGTAGCGAGGAGCGAATGTTTCATCTGTCTTTCGCTTCAACGGGTCTCCTAAACACCAGATTACGCAACCTCCAATACTAAGCGCGCGGAAAGATAGCTTACATGATGCCACGCCGTCTCGGCACGGCCACTCTTGGCCCACGCGGCAGATTGCCTCTAAAGCAAGGAGCCCGGCTGCGTATGCGCTCAGCCACGCTTACAGCTATGCATGTGCAGCCACGGCCGAGACGGGCGATTTGATAGGTGCGTTCGGAAGCAGCCGCTTTTAATTCAATCATTTGACCATCTACGTCAGCGGAATTTTCCATGCATTGTCTCGGTATTTCCTTGCGGTAGCAGTGAACTTTCGTTATATTGAAATCGCGGATAAGCACACTTTGTTATATTGAGGTTATAAATACATGGTGTTCTATGGACAAGAGATTATGAAAAGTGAAATACTTCGTTATATCGAGGTTTAACTGTGTGAGTGTGTGAATACATATACATGTATGTGAACGAGAAGAAAGGCAACCGAAATGCCCCCTTTCCATTAAGCATTAATATATATATACAGGGTGTCCCACGTAACTTTAGCCAAACATTAAAAATATGCAAATGTCACGCAGCTGGACAGAACCAAGGTAATGCTGTTTGCCGTCGCTTGGAGATACTCAGATTATTTTTTGCATTCCGCCTAATTAGATAATTAGTCATAATTAATAAATCAACCTCTCAATTATTATATTTACATGAAAAGTGTCAATGAGAAAATTGTAGAGCACTGTGAAAAACTTCCGATACAGCTTTCTGTTGCTCAATGCGTGCAACATAAAAGTGTTTTTCCGAGCGTGAAAGAAGCCCGCGAATGCACGCAAAATTGCCGCGCGACTGGCCGCTCGAGGCACTTTGCGTGTATTCGCGGGCATCTTTCCCGCTCGGTAAAACACTTTTATGTTGCACGCATTGAGCAACAGAAAGCTGTATCGGGAGTTTTTCATAGTGCTCTACAATTTTCTCATTGACACTTTTCATATAAATATAATAATTGAGAGGTTGATTTATTAATTATGACTAATTATCTAATTAGGCGGAATGCAAAAAATAATCTGAGTATCTCCAAGCGACGGCAAATAGCATTACCTTGGTTCTGTCCAGCTACGTGACATTTGCATATTTTTAATGTTTGGCTAAAGTTACGTGAGACATCCTGTATATATATGCGTACACAACACGCTCTTCAAAGCTCTCGCATCCCCTCTTTACCTCTACCACGTGAGCAGCTTCCCAGGCATCACACACACGCACACGTTTTTCCACTTTGACACTCCTAATGCTAACGCAATAATAACAATAATAACAGTCATAATAATAATAATAATAATAATAATAATAATAATAATAATAATAATAATAATAATAATAATAATAATAATAATTAAAAAAACTCGATTTATGCTGATCACCGGCTGTTGGCTTGTGGCCGAAGACCCCGCAGTAGGCGGCTGGTGTTCGCACGCTTCCGCCGATGTCTGTTCCTAGGCCAATCAGGGAGCCAGCCGCTGCCAGGAGGCTTCCCTCTCCACCTACGGTGTGCAAAAAAGACGGGCGGTGAACCATCTGCCTGCGCTCATTGGATATGACAAGCTTCGATGCGTTCGACAGCGTATATATTAACGCGAAAGCGTTAAGGGCCCCGTGTCGCAGAAAATCCGGCATCGGCGTCGGTGTCGGCGTGGATGTCGTCGTCCGTGGCGGAGAAACTCATCCGGAACCACCCCGACCGCGCAGGCCCTCCGCGTGGTGAAAAGTGTTAGTGAACAAAAATTGAATTTCTCACAGTGAAAGCCGTCCGAAAATGGTAAAGTACGACTTAACCACAACCTACAGACTTGGTGGCGTTGGACTGTTATTTTAATTTATGAGAAAACAATTCTGTTACGAGGAAACTCAAACACAAACCCCTTTTGCCAGCATTTCTACCATACCAACAGCGGCGTGCTTGGATATGCTACTTGCGAATATCTTATCCAGATGGCGCTCGCATCCTCGGCAGGTCAAATTGAGACTTGGCCTGCCTAATGCGTTTTGGACACGCGCTCGTCGGGGCAATAGCAAACAATTATTCAAATAATAAAAAGAGGTCCTAGGGCCCTCACATTTAAATATAAGACGACTTGTATTGCCACTAGGAAATACGTCTTCCCAGCAGTTCACTTCTGTTTAAAAGTGAAGCCAACTTTAAGGGAATAGGCATAAGCTTGGTTTTTGTAAGCTGGCTTTCCCACGTTCTGCGTTGCAGTGAAACCGACTCAAAGAAAAATGCGATGCGAACGGGTCCCGATAACGCTATCGCGTTACACTCTTAAAGGCGAAGCTTACGCATCCTCCAATTTTTCTTCGTCCAATATTCGAGCGATGTGCCTGCGTTTCGTCTTAAGCCTGTTTCACATGCAAGCGCGATTGAGCGAATGGAGCGAACAGCGGCGCGGCGCTGCGAAGTTCTTCGTGAGGTTTCGTTTCACATGCATTGCCGCCGCGCATTTTCCCCCGCTGCGAATATCGTCCTATGCGCGGGTTTTCCCGCACTAATCCTCCACTGGTCACGTTGCGAGGCGAACCGTCATTGGTTCGGAAGCGGTGCTGCCGCGCTGCCGCCGCTATGAAATTCCAACTTGCCCGAACCTCGCCGCTCCAGCCGCTAGTGACGCCGCCGCCGCTCGAAACCGGTTTCTGCGCCGCGGGGGCAAGAATCGCGAGCGTTTTCGCTTGTATGTGAAACAGGCTTTAGTAGCCGCTAGAACGTTTTCCAAATAAAATTGGCGTAAATGCAACGCAATATTGGAATTGAATAGACGCAAATCTTGGAGTTAGCGAGGTAGCTGCAGTAGCGGATGACACAAAGCGTAGCACGTCGACTGTAGCTGTTAGCTGTAGATCTGAGCTGTTGCGCCGACGCTTTCTTGCGAATTTCCGCACTTCACCTTGGATAACCCTAGAATATCAGTGCAGCGTCTCCAACCTCACTTGGCTAATTTTAATTGTCTCACAGCATACATCAGAACTTAGCTGTACATGGCGCGGTACAAATAGCAATATGCAAGGACCTGAAAAAAATATCTATATAGCATGCTCGTTCGAAGTATGTGGTAATATGTTTTTTTTTTTTTTTATCTGAGTCGTTACTTGCCTCGTGCGCATGAGCATTGGGTTAGATTAAGGTGGGCTGGGTAGGGCTTTTACAGTATTATAAGCGCTGGAGAGAGAATTGGCTCGTATACACTTGAATCTGCAGTGCCTCCAGGTGTGTTATCAGCACGAATACTTCGCAACATTGTCCCTTCAAGACACGTGTTTAGGCTGTACAGGGGCCACTGCAATTTACTTTGTAGCAGCCGTTCAGACGACCTAATATGAAGCGACCACGTATGAATTTAAGTTTATTTGTGTGTGAACAACGCTTTTCTTCAAAGCAACGGCGGAAAAAATTGAGGACGCTTAAGCTTCGCCTGTAAGAGTGGAACGCGATAGCATTGAAAGATCCCTGGCTGCTTATCAGGCTTCCCGGAAACTGGAGCTTTTTTGTCACACGCGGCCGCCGAGGAGGCGAGCGCCATCTAGATGGTGTTTTTGCAAGGAAGAAAAACCGCGGCGCGCCGCTGTATGAATTGAAGGAATGCTGGAAGAGGGGTTTGTGTTTGAGTTTCGGCGTAAGAGAGTCATGTTTTCTCGTATATTTAAATTACAATGCGACGCTATCACGTCTGTAGGTTGTGGTTAAGTCGTACTTTACGATTTTTCTGACAGATTTTACTTTGAGAAATTCGATTTTGTTCACTAACGCCTTGCGCCACGCGGAGGGCCTGCGCGGTCGGGGTGGTTCGGGATGATGATTTCCGCCAACGACGCCGGTGCGGCCGTGCCCACGCCAAAGCCGACGCCAGATCTTCTACGACACGGGGCCCTTAACGCTGTCGCGTCAAAAAAGAACAACGGTAGATCGCGGCTCATTACAAACGTCGCGGCCGATACTCGAAGCTGCCCCGGAAGACATAATCGCCAACCACACACCGCTGCTTCCACCGGGGCTTCGGCGCGTGTCGTGCGGATTCCGCGTGCAGCCGTCCACCAGGTTCAGCGCATCGTCCCACATGCACAGTTCGCACACGTTGGTTAGGGCCAGCGGGATGGCGCCGGCAGCCCGGAGCAACGCTACGCTCGGGGCATCTTCCGTGGCACGCCGCCCGTGCCAGAACGTCGATCCTGCATCCTGTCGTAAGCCTGCGAAGAGAAACACGGATCTACAGTTAAAAATCCGGGTGTCAGAAATTTCGCGACAAGAAGCAGCGGTTAAAGCCGGTCCTCTTTGCATGACCGTAATGCAATGCAGTTTCTGCTATCAAAACACAGACATGTACAGTCATTGTATTGTAAGGCCAGAATCAAGGTCACCATGCAATGAAATCGGCTGAATTGCGGACTGAATGGATGCGGTGTTTCTCGAACAGAGTGAGGTTGTCATTCTCTTCCAACGTCCTTCTCCGCGCACTCGCTACAAAGCGCAAAACGCATATGCTAGGGGAGCTTTCCGGATGCAAATGCAGAACGCGAGAACGTGCGTAACAGTCCTAGTGACGGCGGTATGTACTTATACAGGCGCACGCACCGTCATACCTATGTCAGAACTCTAACCCTGGTTTCTGCGCTCGTTTTTTTTAAATGTATTGGACATAGGTGGGACGTGCGGTAATGGCATGATGGGTTTTTCACTATGAAGTTTAGAATGCAGCTGTTGAAAAATTACTTTTTTGCCACTATATTCATAGAAGAATGTTTAACAGACAAGTCACACACAGCAGTGAAAGCCGAAAGAAGACAAGTTTTTAAATCGTGTTTTTTTTTTCACACAGCAAAAATAAATTACGACATATGCCGATTATTCGTTCGTACGCTCGCTTGTCACGCTTTAGTTCAAAGGCAGCTACGCAATATGAAATAAATAAGCCGATGTCCGAGCGGCAATGTTTGCTTCGGACCAGAAGTCTCGCGGTTTCTTAGCCCAGCATTCGAAACACTACGGCCATTACCAATCCGCTATGCATGACCGTACCGCTAAAGTTGGCTAGGTTGAAGAGAAATGGCGGCTGTTGTCCGTCAAGTCCGCCTCGTACACCACAAGTGCACTTTTCCTTTGATTCAGAAGCTTTCACATTGCGCTGCGCACATTTTCGACGAGACTCGCGGATTCGCTAAGCAAATGCGCAAGGCAATGTGCCAGGATTGCTCCGGGTCATCGTGGAATGTTCGCTAATCAGGCGTGTACGTCTTGCATGTGTCCTCTGCTAAATGCTTTCTTTCATAGATTGCGGGGGAACCTCCTAAGTCGTCCAGGAGGTTTCGAGGTTTCGCCCAGCACCCCTTGAGCTTCCCAGTTTTCCACGTATACCGGTAAAAAGTTCTCACGATCACATGGTAGTCTCAAAACAGCTCGAAGAACCAGGAGGAGAGGGCTGGGGGGGGGGGGGGGTTATTAAAGCTCCTGGGAACTATTAAAGCCTTATTCGTACCTACGCTTCCTATCTTTCGAAAACTTTCAGCAGACGTCACCATCGCCCCCCGGAACGTTCCCGGCACCAGATACCGCGTAACTGTGAGGTTTATCCAAATGCTACGGCTTGATTTCAACTGGTACAAGTTAGTTTCGAACGATGCAAGTTACATTTAAGCGCCGCTAGCCGTCTTCAAGTTCCACTATTTGCCTCCAATCACCATGATCACTGCTAAGCATGTCGCATCTTATGTTCGCGTGACATTACTTCTGTTCTACTCTTATGTGGCCTATAGTTGCATTTACACCACGATATTTGTGTTAAAAATGAAAGTGTGTGTGTTTCGTTTACACTTCACCAAAATGTTTAATGTTTTCATGATAACGGTTTGTATGGTAAACGTATCGCGATTAATAATAAATGTGTTTATTGAATAAGTGGAATGAAAAGTCTACTTATTGCTTCTTTGTGCAGAAATATATGCCATGATTGCACGGCTGCTTCGTTATTAGGTGGGCGAGACCAGCGTATACAAAAAGGACATCATTAAAGAAACTCAAAGGCCACTTCCATTTGTGCTATATTTGTTATATCCCCCCTTTTAGACGCTGTTTCTCGCCGTGACAGATCACCAATTTGACAAAAATCATTAATTTAGTTGCCAGTAGCTATTACATGCAGCAGTAAACGATTTCAAGTCGTCAATTTCTTGGCATTGTATAACGTTACTTCGTATGTCCCCTTACAAGTATCGTACAAATGAAAAAGTTGAACAATACTGGCCAGTGTCAATATTCTTCTACTCGCCCATGGGCACTCTTGCTGTGAAGCTTCCAAATGCCTGGATGTCCCTGGGATGGTGCCTTGCAATGCTCGTGAGTTTTGCTACGGATGGTAAACGGGACGTCCTGAAAACATATCACGAAGGAGTAGGGACTCGTGGGCTCTCGAGGGTGTTAGCGTGGATGCTAGCGTGACCTTTTCAAAGGCCATCTACTTTTCATTTTTCCTTTCTAGCTAAAGAAGCCTCGAATGACGAAAAGATTGATGGCACCCCCGGATGTTTTAATGTTCTTGTTTTAATGTTCTTGCCGCGTGGGGCGCCAAACGTCATTTTTCCCGACTGGGAAAAATTAAAACCATAAATCATCGTTTAATGAGGAAAGCAGTGCTCGTTTCAATCAAAACGAGACACGACCTTTCCATCAGCGGGACTAACTCGATTGATGTTGTGAACAGTTGTCTATCCCTTTAGGAGAGAATATTTCCGGCGTCGCATGCCAGCAACAAATAAGTAACCTTTGATGGCAATGCTGTTCTTGGCAGTGAACGGCAGCCCCAGCAACGGCTTTTCCTTGCTCATTTGGCTTGCGCTCAAGGTCCCCGATGCCACCAGTCTGTCAACCTCCTTGGCGTCTTCGAGTGCTTCCTCAAATCTCTCCTCGACGACAGCGTTGATGATGGGCTGCACTTCCCGGATGCGCCTGATGTAGGCCGAGACGAGGTCAACACTTTTGACCTGCAAGGATGAGGCATAGGATCCCATATAAGACTTAGTTTGACTGAGGCAGCCAAAACAAGTAAACAAAAAACAAGGTTCACAACACAGAAGACTGAATAATAATAACAAAAGCATGCTCATTCGTCTAATGGTGCACTTATCTTACTGTCTAAATCTATATCTGCATCAGCGAATAGGCCTTAGGCGCTTGAAGCCGTCCCTATCTTGCAGTCTTGATAGCATCCCCTCCGATAATGTAACAGCCCACGGCAGCAGTATATTTGCCCCAGTAGTGACGCCTATATTTAATAACTATTTGAATACTTCCACTTTCCTTCACATGTGAACAACTGCTTGTGTTTTCCCTGTACTTATGCCTGATCGCAAAACCGAGGTCTCGAATTATCGCTCGAATTCTCTTTTGTACCACGTCTAAGATTCTTTAGCTTGCTTTTCACAACATATTGCTATTTGCTGTCGAGAACTCATTGATGCCTAATCGGCATGGATTTCTCTATGGCCACTCCACTATCACGAATATCGTAAGTCTGATGACGCAGATCGCCGCGCTGGTTCTTCAGATGGGGAGAGCTGACGCCATTTACTGTGACCTCACCAAAGTTCTTAATGTAGTCAGCCACTCACTGCTTCTAGTCAAGCTTACGCAATTTGGTGTTGACTCGTCAATTGTCACTCTCTTGCGCAGTTATCTTGTTGATGTATCATGTTACGTTAACGTCAATGGCCAAACTTCTTTCTTTTACATGGCAGCTAATGACGTCCCTCAACATCCGTATTAGGATCACACTTTTAAATTTTTTATCAATGACGTTTCTTCCACCTATTCAAAATTCTTCTTATCTTCTATGGGTCGATGACATCAAGATTTTAAAGGAAATTCATACTGTTGATGACTGTCGCATCCTGGAGTCCGACCTGCTTTTTTTCTGAATTTTACAAATAACATCGCTTGCAATGATGCTAAGGCCAAAGGCATAATTTTCACTCGCAAAGCACAAGCATCTCTTTTTCTTTTTCTGTAGATTCTGTACCATTATGTAAGGTCGGTGAGATCCACGATCTTGGTGTACTCTTTGATACAACCTTACACCTATGTATTCACAGTAAACGCGTTGCAGTGCGGGGTATGCGCTCTCTGGGCTCTGTTTGCAGACTATCAAGGGAATTAAACTCTTCTAAACCTTTCCGCAAGTACTACACAACAATCTGTCTTCGTCAACTCGAATACACATCGGTCGTCTGAAATGGCATTTCTATATTCAGCAGTCACATTGTAGATCGGGTCCCGAAAAAGTTTCTAAACATATACTGCTTTGCTAATACGGATACTAGACTTTGTTCTAGCACTGTTAGATTACTGTCATTACGCTTAATTCGCTGCAGAGTGCAGACGACTATTTCACGGTAGCCAAAACTGCACCGAATTCGTCAGTTGTATTGATTCGTAATCCACGCACGACCACCGGAGAACGCAGACCTTTCCATGTTCCAGCCTGTCATCAGCAACACTTAACCATCCACAGAGTACTGAGTCTTTACAACGCTTATTTTCACGATCTCTATAATTTTCACAACTCACTTTCATCGTGCTTTTCCAAACTTTGCGTTTTGTTTCATACTTCTACGCATCGTTCAAATGCACTTTCTTGTCCTTTTTCTTCAAGATTTATTTACCTTGCGTTTTGTTGTTCGTAGATCTTCTTTTCATAATTGTTATTTTTATTTATTGTGTATTTTTGCTTATATTACTCTGCACTTTTGCTTTGATTTTTCGCATTTAACGCATTCAGACCTAAGGGTTGTTTCTGGGCACGTTAAATAAATGATTGCTTGCTTGCTCGCTTGATTGATTTATTTCTTGATTGATTGACCTTTTGAGAGGTTGTATGGTTGATACGTTCTTAGCTTCTTTTCGGGACGCTAACACTTGTTTTCTTGCTTTGACACGCGGTGCAATATGACGGATATACAGGGTGGCCCAACAATCATGCACCAAGATTTAAAAATATGCATATTCCACGTAGCTGGACAGATCCAAGGCAATGTTGTTTGCCGTTGCTTGGAGATACTCAGATTATATTTTTGTATGCCGCCTAACTATGTAATTAGTTTTAATTTATTATGCAACATCTCAAATATTTTAATTAGATGAAAAGTGTAAATGAGAAAATTGTAGAGCAACATGAAAAACTGCCGATACAGCTTTCTGTTGCTCAATACGTGGTACATAAAAGAAGCCCGCGAATGCATCCAAAGTACCTCGAGCGGCCAGTCACGCGGCAATTTTGCGAATATTCGCGGGCTTCATTTACTCTCGGAAAAAACACTTTTATGTAGCACGTATTGAGCAACAAGAAGCTGTATCTGGAGTTTTTCATGTCGCTCTAGAATTTTCTCATTGACGCTTGTAATTTAATTATAGTATTTTAGAAGTTGAATAATGAATTAATTAGGACAAATTATGCAATCAGGCGGAATGCAAACAATAATCTCAGCATCTCCAACCGACGGCAAACAACATTACCTTAGTTCTCTCCAGCTACGTGGCATTTGCATAATTTCAAATCTTAGTGCACGATAGTTGAGGCGCCCGGTATGAAGGTCCTCCTCGTCTGCATCGACAGTCACACTGTTTCGCTCTTCTTTGCACCTTCTGATACCTACAGGACAATCTCGTCAATGAGACAGGTCAAAATGGCTATTACATAGCCGTGAACATTGTTTAGAGTTGCTGTGCGAGCTCGCAAAAAACTACAATCTTTACTGTGAGATTGAAATATCTGCAGTTGATAAAAACTAAATTTCAGCGACATTCGCTAATCCCGCGCCAACCTTCCAGAAGGAAAGTTATCGTATACACTGCACGTCCCGGCTCTTTGAGGAGTGCAGTGCAATTGACGGTGGTCCGGGACACCAGGCCACCATCAGGTGCACGATATATATATATATATATATATATATATATATATATATATATATATACAGGGTGTTTCAGCGAACACTTTCAAATTTTATGTAACGTTGCCCGCGGCAGATAGCCCAATTCTAGTTAATGAGCTGCTCAATTCGAAGAGACGGACAGTACTTGCACAAAAACCTGAAACGCATATTCGACTAATCAACAGAAACTCACTAATTAAGTTTTTGACTAATTACCTGATGGCCCATATTGCAATTTACAAATTGTAGTCTTGGAGTTCGCAGGGCGGATCCATTTATAATTAATTATCGGGATGACACCAGTTTCGAGCTATTAATCCCCCTATTTTGCAGAGAAATGCATTGGCGTTCCAGTTAATTTTGTGCTTCAATGCATGAAGCGACGTTTTGTTAAGAAACTAATTGGAACGCCAATGCATTTCTCCGCAAAGTTCGGGAATTAATATCTCGAAACTGCTGTCATCCCGAGAATTCGTTCCAAGTGGATCCTCCTTGCGAACTACACGGCTACTATTTGTAAATTGCAATATGGGCCATTAAGTAATTAGTTAAAAACCTAATTAGTCAATTTTTGTTAATTCTTCAATTATGCATTGCAATTTCTTGTGCAAGCAATGTCCGCGTCTTCGAGTAGACCACCTCATGAACTAGAATTGTGCTATCGGCCACTAGCAACCTTTACGAATTTTTGAAAGTGTTCACTGAAACACCCTGTATATATATATATATATATATATATATATATATATATATATATATATATATATATAGCCACAGACGTACCTCTAACACGTTCGTGGCCACTTTCCCACACTTCACACGCATACACTTTTTTTCCACTTTGACGGTCGTAAAAACCCACACGCACACACACACACACGTGTATAGTCGTGCGCGAGCATCACTTCGCGACCAATCGGTAATGGGCAAAGCAAAACGTGCCACAGAGTGGGGTTATCTGCACATGAAACATAGTTACTGTATTTACAGTCGTATATGTAAAGTTGATAAGGAGAATGCGACAACACGCGGCTGATACACGGACTACCACAGCGGGGTGACAAATGAACGCGCTCAAATCTGTAATACATACCTGCTCGCCTTATATTTTGCTTCGCATTCTCCTTATCAACTTTTTAAAACTCTTGCGATAGCGTCGTTATTATGTTTTGCTGTGTTTTTGAGCGCATTCCAAAAAAAGAACAGTAGAACACTTGCGAATGCCATTGGGGTAAGCAGGCCCCGTTGAAAAGGCCGCTCACCTTGCCATTTCTGATGTCGGCCGCAAGAGATGTAGCCGAACGCCGCAGAAGCTCGTCAGTGGTAGCTGGCAGTGGCAGAGGCTTTTTCCAGGAAAACCGCAGTGCAAATACCAGCCTGGCCACGATACACCACAAGTATGCGCCTAACTCCACTAGCAACTCGCGACAGCTCTTCAGGATGGAAGCCATGGCACGAGAAACGCTGTGTGCGACAAACGCCAGCGTATACAAGTATAATGCTTATCGCTACACATTCGCTTTGAAGAGGCTTCGCGATATCATGCTCCAGACGGGGGTGGGGAGTGTGAACTTTCGTATCAGCCGTTCTCGTTAGCGCGGAGATAACGGGCGCTCAAGGACTAGGCGCTGCGGCTGCCGCAGAACTGCGGAGAGTGCACAAAGTTTCTCACTTATCGGGAAGGGCGGGGGAGGGAGTACAAGAAATATTATGTTTTGGAAACCGTATCAGTATCGCAAAAGGTTGCTGTGGCTAGGTGTCATCTGCGGCACGTATCGCTTCTTTTTAAACAAATATACAGTAGTGAAAGAAAAGATTAAGATATTGCGGTTTTCCGTGAAATAATTCATCACCCACATTCCTAAGGCCATCAGTAGATTTTTGTTTTGTTTTGCTTTTCCGGTGTTGTCAAACAGAATGTGCACTGATGGTGCCAACGGGACACTGCAGAGATAGAAAACATTTTGTTTATTGCCGCTGCCATATAGCTCGATCCACCATCTAATGCGTTGATTGAATGGTGCTAACAGAGGCCGACGTAAACGGGTTTGTGCATGTGCCATTGTGCGCGTTTTGTTTCTTTCAACCTTACTAATGTAATAAACCTGCAGTAGCATACCAACCGACTCGCTTAGTTAACCTCTGCTGTTGTTATTAACCCGTCTATCACTATAGCGTGCGCATATTTTCGGACATACTGATTGCTGGTTGACACGGTTTTCTGGTGACACATTCACGTTTCATCGAAAAGTGCGTCTAACGAACAATCGTAGGAGCATTCCGTCGCCTTTTGTGCGCGGCTGTATCACCCCTTCACTTTTTTTTATGCGGCCCCCTGCCTTCGTCCCTGACTCTAGAGGTTTTGGCTTTTCTTGCGCCTAGGGAGTGCAATTGGAGTCTGATATCAATAAGAGAGGGGCTAGACAATTTTTGACTGTGCTGGAAGTCGACAGTGGGTCAGCGGTTGGTGCGGAATGGAGCAGCGTCGCGGATTCGAATAGGCGGAGGCAGCGAAGTGTGTGTATATCGCACTAGTGCACCAGTCCGCTCCATCGGGTAGAACGTTACCGGTCGACATTATGTAGCGGGCAACCTTCAAGAAACGTCAACTGGAAGAAGAGTTGCACCGTGAGTTTCAGTCGGAGTCGAGATCGCGCAGGTCGTGTGTTTCCGCAGTGCTGCAATCCATTTCGTCAAGCCTAACGTCGACCACTGGCATCACCGCTCGAAAGTATATGCACGGAATCTGCTCATCTGCACGTTGACCGGCCGCTGGAGCCGCTGGGAAATCTTACTGTCCGTAAGAGACTTTGTTTTCTGCCTGCTGTTTGCACGGCTAAATTTTATTTCTGTCGCGTGTGTTTCGCCGCATCATATTTAGGGTGTCCAAGCTAACATTAGCCAAGCTGTTAAAAAAACGGATAGAAGGAATCCGGCGCAAGATACAATTTTAAGATCTGTGCTGCTCGGCTGTCAGACCTCTGACGACCGAACAGCATATGTTTTATAATCGTGTCTAGCACCGTGAATGCTCAGTCTGTTTTAACGTTATCTGAGACATACGGTAGCATAAACTAGGCCAATCTCTGCCACCTTGCATAGGGTGTGGGTAACCCGTTTGTTGTTGGTCGTACAAGACCATGTTTTGCAATTGTTGTCTGTATTGTGGGCGCTTTTTTCCTTTCTGTTTTATCTCATTGTTCCACATGGTATGGGGGTACACAAACAACCCGAATACACCACAAGAACATGACTCTCTGCCGTCGGCAGAGAGTCATTGTTTCTTGGAATAAGGAGGCCATTCACCTGGGCCAACACGAGCCTCGTCGTCACAATAAAGTTTATTCCACCCATTCAGGCCTCGACGATTTATTCACGATGGCTGAATTAATCGCTGCGATTGGAAAAAGAAAGCAGCACTCGGCACCTTGGTGTGACAATATAACGAACAAGTTTCTTATCTCTTTCCCTACCATGAGGAAAATAGGGTGTGTTTTTTTTTGTATGTTACGGCAGATGTTTTTTTTTCTGAAGGAACTACTGCACTCAATATTTAAAGTAATACACAAACAGAACGCAAAATGAGTGAACTTTTCACGCATAAAAGATTTATTAACAAGATGTATATCATAAAAAATAAGTAAATTATATCAGTAGTCTTTCGTGCTGCTCTAGAATTTTCTCATTGACACTTTTCATTTAATTATAATATTTGAGAAGTTGATTAATTAAGACTAATTATGTAATTAGGCGGAATGCAAAAAATTAATTTGAGTATCTCCAAGCGACGGCAAGCAACATTACCTTGGTTCTGCCCAGATACGTGGCACTTGCCTAATTTTAAATCTTGGTGCACGATAGTTGGGATCACCCTGTATAATCATACCTTTTCCGGTAGTTTCGTATAGCTTACATGATTAGAGTTGGGCTGGGTGTATATTCGGTTGAATACGTTGGCAAATTGCGCACTTTCACACAGTTTGCTCGGGCTTTCCAGAGTACCACAGATGCTGCTACCACACTACTTCTACAATTCAAAGGTGTTCACAAAGCAAGTTTAGTGCTACATTTGCGCACAACTTTCCTGATCTACACAATGCAACCTCCGTCAAGAGACAAATGAAAGCTTGGAGTTTGAAACAGTCATAATGTCGTCTGGTACATCTTTTTGCCGGCCATGCCATTTGAGGAGCTAAACACTAGATTACCGCGTATCTCGCACGGTTTCGCATTTTTCGCCTTATGCTGTAAGAGGCAAATCATTCCGTAGAGCAAAACAAAAATACTCCGTTTCCTCATTTGTCTCTAGCAATGACAGTCTAGGTATAGCCCCCACGGGGCCAGTCGTTGGGCCAGGCTTATGTGTCCAAGGCGCCATTTTTTAGGGATAGTTTGCTAAAGTTACAAATTAGCAGCGGACTTTTTAGATAGCAACAGCACAGCCTCGCCATTTCGGATACATTAAGACGATCAGTGGAAGGCGATCAGTAATCACGACAATTGATTATGCAAATACTTTAAATCTTCTTTTAATGCAAATAATGCCCAAGGCTTCTTTTTCAAATTGACCATAGTTGCCTATAGCTGGTAAGCGTGACCGTGACACTGATGCAATGACTTTGTGGAGGCAAATCAGAGTCTGTGGGGATGCTGAGAGAAAGATGCTATGTACGAAAGTTTTTCCTTGCGTAAGTCATTTTTTTCCTTGCCAAATCAATGAGAGATGAGTTCTTTCGTAACCATCGTAAGCCGTACCGGATCGTTTTCCGGGTCGCTACCACATTACATGACTCGCACTGATTCTGGAGCTTGCCGATGTAGTCAAATGCAAACGCAAAACCAAGAACACACTTTAGGAGACCTTCGTGTGCACTGAAGCCTAGCAATATTTGTATCCAAAGCGCTTAAGTCCGCTATTCTGGAAATATGTAATGCAGAGTATGCAGACTAAGTAATGCAGAGTATGCAGACTAAGTAATGCAGAGTAATTTGTGGCTCCTGTCAGATAAAGCCTAATGACCATCCCACATTTATATATCTCCCTCCTCATCCTTGATCACGAAACTCACTTTCGCAACCCTGTGGATGAATAAAAGATATTTGAGGAACTCCGCAACACCTACAGTAGATGTGTGCAAGATTTTGCAAGCATATATCAAATACAGCGTCATCTGCTCAATAAAACGTTCAAAAATGTATTTTAAATAATATAACACAAATGTGCAGCTGGCAGTCACGTGCTCATATGCATTCAGCAGAAGTCATGGAAACATTTGGCTACTTGTCATGGTAAAGCGTGTTAATTATTTACAGGTGTTGTAATTGTGCTAAGCAGTTTTGAAGATTTGCATTAAGAGAAACTTTAGCTCGGATCCAACTCCAATGACGCCTATTCGAATACACGTGAAACGCAGAAATGCTGATCTGAGATAACCTTGGGACGATTTTAATGAAATTTGTTGCCTTTTAGTTTCTGGTGACCATTGGAAACAAAGCTGTAATTCAGATCTTGAAAGTTTTTACAAGTATTTTAAATAGTTGTACGTTTGAAAACGTGAATACCGGAAGTTTACAAATTTATCCCTCTACATTAAAAACAGAAATCGCCGATCTGTAAGCTGCGACCGTTAGAGCATCCAAAGCGGCCAAATTTGATGTATAAGTTACGAGTTGACATGAACTTGTCACAATGTTTACAAGGGTTCTGCAGAAGTCATGCTCACATAAGAACGCCATACTGCAGAGCGGTCTAAAACGCATCAATTTTGTTAGCTTTATACATACTATTAGCAGCAATTTACAGAATTGTGATATCTAACTTTATTGTTGAGTTACAGAGTTGTGAACTTGATAATTTTTTTGAGAATTTGAAATTTTCAGCATTTTTTTTAAAACATTGACGGCCTAGATCAAAAATCTGCGTCCAACAGTTACTACGCTTTAGATTTTGTTTAAATGCAATAAACATAATCAAATGTAGTGCAGTTGTTGCCGAGAAAAACTGTTTCTCCTTTCTCATATACTTTAGATAGGATCCCCCAAACTAAAGCTTCCACTCAAGACATCTACATTCAGTACACAAGCTCTGAATCCACTTGTATTGCTCTACCTGTGATGGTTGTTCTAGATCGCGTACATATTTCTATACTGAATGGGGCCGTGAGCTATGCAATGGTTGCGACTTACTAATCAATGCATGTTTTATTATGTCGCCGTACGCTGCGCTGGTCGATACTTTGACCACTAATATCTTAACATGAGGTCAACTCTGCTTCTGCAAAGTTGCCTATCAATGTATTCCGATCCTCTTGTAGCAATAGTTTGTAATCACCAACATAATACTTCCAAAGTTGTAAATGCTATAAATGTATGAACGAGAAAAGAAAAGTAACGAAAAAGAAGCATGTCAGGAGCGGGATTCCAACCCACGGCCCCAGAAGACCGAACTGCGAACTGAACGCAGCGCCTTGGACCGCTCTGCCATCCTGACACCTCGGAAATTCTGCAACACGAAAGCCTAACTAAGCAAGGGAAACACACCGTGTGACCCTTCCATCAGGCTGTGGAGGACAGGCTTTCATTTTAAGTTCTCTTAACGCTTACTGTACTGTAGACAAGTTCGACCAGTCCAATGTGTTTGCACCACTCCCTCCATGCTCGTTCACTCCAAGAAAGCAGTAGTTCTATAACTTAATCCAACTGGGTTTCCCTGCGACGATTTTCTTTTCACTTTCATTCAATAGTGAACCCATGACTGTTGCTGCCGAGATATGTGTTTGCAAAAATGTAGTACAAGGTGGCAAAATTTGGCAAAGATCATGACGTGACGATTACGATATTATGATCACCTCACAACCACTCAGGGCAACAACAACAACCTCAAAAGCATGGCACCTGCTCTGAAGGGTTGTTGTTGTTGTTGTTGCCTATCACGTGTGTGAGTGATAGGCAACACCTACCCACGATGGGGGATTTGCCAAGAAATGGGTGGGTTATTCCAAATAATTACGGACCATAGATTTCCGAATATCTATAGAATTAATATTGAATAGCGTGGAATTATCTGTTAAAATAAAATCAGGAAAGTCATATCGAATGAGTAATAATTATGTTCTTGCTGCTAATGTTATCCTTCTTCTTGTCGTCATCGTTGTCGTTTTTGTTGTTTTTGTGCCGTGAAAATGTGGCTCATGCCTACCGAGAGGATTTGGCCCAGCTATGGATCGATTACTTCAAGTTATATTCAGAAATAAATTGAAGGACTGATATAACACAAATGCTGTAAAAATGATAATAATATGCTAAAATTAGAAGCATAGCAACACCCAGAACCAATAATTGAAAAGTACAAGAATTCAGAAAAGAAGAAGTGCAAATTTAGCAGGGCAACTGGTAGTGCTCAGGAATGAATTCCTGGACGGCGGAGCGAGCTTCCCTGCTGCTCAATGCCGGAGTCCAGGCCCCAAACGAATGAATAACATAACAGGATCTGCTGAGCCCAGGCCAGGTCTTCGAAGAGGTAGTTCCAAGGTTGTTCTAACGCGACAGCGTTAAGCGCTCCGCATCGCAGAAAATCCCGCGTCGGCGTCGTCGGCGTCGTTGTCGGCGTAAGCATCGGCGTCTGGCGGAAATAATCATGCCGAACCACATCATCCCGAACCACCCCGACCGGGGTGGCGCAAGGCGTTAGTGAACAAAAATTGAAGTAAAATTGAAAGTAAAATCCTTCAGAAAAATTGTAAAGCACGACTTAACCACAACCTACAGACGTGGTAGCGTCGGATTGTAATTTGAATATACGAGAAGAAAGCCTGATAAGCAGCCAGGTGTCTTTGAATGCTATCGCGTTCCACTCTTAAATACGAAGCTTAAGTGCCCTCCAATTCTGATGGTGTTTCGCTGTACTTTGGTTCTAGGCAACATTAAGGGGAATGTTGAAAACCGAGCCTTTCTAAATTTTGGCCTGGCCCCATGTCGCAGAAAATACGGTGTCAGCGTCAACGGCGTCCAATAACGCTATCGCGTTCCACTCTTAAAGGCGAAGCTTAAGCGTACTCCAAGTTTTTTTCTTGGCAACAGTGAAGCGGCAACTAGATAAAATAACTGTTGAATTGTTTCTTCCTTACTAGAAAAAAAAAAAACGCGCAGTGGGCACAACACCCAACCTGACCTACATACGTAAAAGTTTAGGGAGGGAGTGTGGCAACGTAACTTCGTGAGGGGAACCTAGTCTTAAGTGTGGCAGAATTCACTCCGCCAGGTGAATATAACTAGGTGCTTATAATTCTGCACAAGCAGCGAATACAATATTTAGAAATGCTTTCATAACTGTGCGCACTCAAAATGTAGCCACCTCGATGGGTGGCGTCAGCGGTAAAATGGAACGACCGGGCCGCAATGCGACGCTTTGGCGAGTGAATCATCAGATCAGTTTAAAAACAAACCTTTATTACTAGGTAACCAAATTAAATTAACACACTGTAGAATGTCGAGAACTAGCGAATGAGAGAGTTTTGGCATGTGCAAATCACTAGATGTGGAAAGGGAAGAGCTGGAAAAGTCGCAGCTTTGCCCGAAAGGCGAGGCATTGATTGCGATAGCAAATTAGTGGCAAGCTATAGGAAGTAAGGATAATAGGTTTATCGGCCATGTAAACTCTTAAACATAGGCATACTAACTAAATTAACAAGCATGGTGTCACGTGCGCACATCTCCCTCTATGACCTCGGGAACTCGCTGTCAAAACGCTGGAGTGAGTAAGCGCGGCCGCAGCAGCAAGCGAATTGACCTTCGTGCTGCCTCTCGCATCAACACCAACTATTCCGCGAAAACACAGCGCCCGGCGGACTCTATCCCCTCCGCAGAAGCCTTTCAAGATACAGCGGCCCGAGCGAATGCGCGCGGCCGCCCGGGCCGCCCGAAGTAGAGCGCGCCCCTCTCCCCCTGGAGCCTTGACGCGACGGAAGACGGCACGCTTCCTGCCCGCTTTTCTTCCTTTCGTGCACGAGATTGAGCCGCTATCACCGGCTCATACTCGCACGCTTTGACTCACACATACAGTATACGACGCCCCGCGACACTTTTATCGCCCTTGAGCTTTATACGGAAACTCACAGCGAGGGCAGAAATGCGCCTTGAGTGTCCATATAATTGCTATCGCAACAAAGTCGTGAGTTGGCAATAATAGCAGCTATTGTAGTTGAAAAGTTTAATTTACGCAGAGCTAGACCGACTACAACAGAAGTCAACCAGAAATATAGCGACATACAAGATGGCATTCACGGCTCTGCGTCATCGCCTTGTGTACTGTCCTCAGCTTTCTCGATAGCAGCGTGCTGTGACTGTGCTGTGACCCGCAGCGTGCTGTCACCCGCAATTGAAACCCCAGGGAGCGCCAGAAGTCACTTATATAGTCGAAGACACGGATCAGTTTAAACCTACATACTGTTCCGTAGTCATAACTAGTCGGAAGACCATGTTGCAGTGTGAAGATTTAAAGCGACACATTTCATTGGCCCTTCTCCCCACATTTATGGCGTTGTCTTGCACGATGAACCGGCCCTGGAGTACCGGTGATGGTGCCAATCGAAGAGCCAACACAATCAAGCTGCCGTCGGGCCGCCGTCGTGATGAATCCAGCCTAGTCATTTTGTCACTTCTATTCCTTAGTCGTCATTCCATCGCCGCGTCATGCCGTCGTCACCGTTAGGTCGTCCTCGCTTTGTCGTCGTCGTTGCGACGTTGTCATGCAGTCGTTTCCACTCCATCATCGTCATGCCGTCATCATGTCGTCATCAATCCATCGTCATCAATCCATCGTCGTCATTTTGTCCTCGTCATTCTGCCGTCAACATGCGGTCGTCATTCCGTCGTCTTCACGCCATCGTCACGCAGTTGTCATCACTCCTTCTCCATCCTGCCCTCGTCGTTATATCATTACACAGTTGTCGTCATTGCATCGCATCATACAATCGCAAACACGAATTGGAGCCGCTTGGAGTGGCGGCGATGCGCACCTCGAGAAGCGTAGTGAGCATTTCTGCCGGAAACACGAAGCGGAACAACGTCGATAAACAGAGAATGCCTCGGAACGTGAGGGCGCACTTGCGCGTAAAAGCGAAGATGGGCGATGCCGATTGGCCAAGAGGAGACAGCAGTGGAACCGTAAAGAAGCAAGTTCCCGGCATATTTTTGGCATCGGCGCCGGCGTGCGTCACGTGGCGTTGGTCAAGTGTCATGTCTTGCTAGCCAATCTTGGCCCTTTGGCCGTTGGCCCTGTGATGTGGCCGACTTCAGCGGCGAAAGCGCGCCGCCCGTAGTGTCGCATTGTTCGTGACGACACCTGCCGGCGCCGACGCCGACGGTGAAAATGCACCGGAAACTTGTTCCCTGTGGTAGGGGCTTCAAGTGTGGTCTACAGCTGGAAACAAATGCTTTGTTAACAACCGTGCAGGACGAGTTCAGTTCTGCGTGCAGCGTGTGCGACAGACTCAGTTAATCCTAAAAATTATTGTCACTTAGCGTAAACAAGGAAGGACGGAAGGGGATAATGGGAAAGCGACTTGCCACCACCTTGGGCAGCGCGTTCGAAACGCGTTGAAGGCGGTGGCAAGTCAAGTTCAAGTCGAGGGGCGTTTATGAATACGGGGGTTATACTCTCTCAGCAGTCATGTGATGGCGTCGGCAAACGCGGTGCACGTTCCGGCATGTATAAACGGCTGCGTAAGACGCTGTGGCCTCTCCCCCTTACTAGAGAGTACTGCACGTTTCTAACGCGTTTGTGCTAGCGTCCCCTTAAGCGGGAGATGGTGCAATTATAATGAAGGGCGCTGTTATAAAATAGGAATGACGTCACATATGGCGCGTGTCATTGGTGGAAGTCAATCGTTCGATTTAGTGCGGCGAGACTGGGCGAATTACACGGAAGATTCACGGTTTACCGATGATTCCCTCCGGAGCTTCGCCCACTCGTCATCATTCACCCCGTGGATATGCGGTGTTGTTTTACAGTGAAAGATGTATATGGCTAGGGGAAACGAAAGACCGTTCGTCCCATGTTTCTCTAAACGTCTCCATTGGCTGCGCCGTCAGTTACGTCGTTGTCTACGTCGCACCGAAGCGCGCGCGCCAGTGGCAGCACCATTAGTGACGTCGTTAGCGTACGAGTTCCCGCCATTGCCACGTTGACGTTGCTCTGCCCACAACGCCGCTTCCTCGACTCGCCATTGTCGCATGCGTTCAATATCTCGAGTTAGCTAGGCGTCGTGGTTAGCAGCATCCGCCACCTTTGGCGCTTGCATTCCACTAGAAACACAAACATGTAACCAATAATTGAGAAACGCTTCAATACAGCGTCGCGATTAACCCACTGCTAAACACCGGGGCCGCACGTTTCAGCTTCGCTGGTTAACCATCTGTACGGAGTGCTTGGGCGGTGTTCTTTCTTTCCTTTTTTTTTTATTGCGATAGCAATTATATGGACACTTCAACCGTATTTCTGCCGTTGGCGTCGCCGTCGTCGTCGCCGTCGCCGTGAAGTTCCCTATAGATAAAATCTACGCCGCGCGCCGCATGCCCGAGCGGAAGCGTGCGGGGACGCGCGCTATCACGGAGAGCGACCGCACTCAATCTCCCACGCGCAAGCAAGGAAGCCGGAAGCCAGCGCCGGCGGGAGCGGGGAGGGGGGCTCACTTCGACTCTGCCAACAACCGCGCTCGTCGCTCGCCTGCACCGTCTCTTATCTCCACACGGCTCTGACCTTCATGCGACGTGCATTCGCCGCTCAGTTTCCGTTGAAGCGATAGACCGCACGTACCTTGGCCCGCTGCGGCGTATGCGCTTGCTGCCAGCGTTTTGACAGTCGTTGTCTGCAGTCATTCAGTGTGATCTATTCATGTTACTTTGTGCGCGCTCACACCACGCTTGTTCATTCAGTTAGTAATAGTCGGGCCACATTTTCCAACGCACGCTACACATGCAATGCTGCCCGGATCGGCAGTGCAGCGCTACAGGTGTGTCCCTTCGCACGTGCTGCCCACGGGAACCGCTTCTCATCAACACCACCGTTTCACACGCGCCTTCTCGTGGTCATCGAGTCTCTCTTCATGTCGGTCTACTTACGCCGCAGCACACCTGCTTACTTAATCAGCTCATGTTTAATACAATTCATATTGCTACCAAAGCCGCTCACCTTACTTCGTATGACATTGCTGTGTTGCTATCGCATTCATTGCTTCGCCCTTAGGGCGAAACTGTGACATTTTTTTATCAGAGCGTGGTTACGATCCGCGGACCTGGGTTATGGGCCCAGCTCGCTTCCACTGCGCATATCTGCTCTCAGGTCATTTTTTTCTGCTAGCAAAAAAAAAAAATGTCGCAGTTTCGCCCGAAAGGCGAAGCATAAATTGCGATAGCAAATTAGTAGAGAGCTATTCGGAGTAGGGATAGTAGTTTTATCGGCTGCATAAACTTGGACACATTAGTTCACTAACTGAATTAACAAGCGTGGTGTCAGCGCGCACAAGCAAACACGAATTGATCACACTGAATGGCTGCAGCTACTTCTAACACCGTGGGCCGCAGACGACTGTCAAAACGCTGGCAGCAAGCGCTGCCACCGCAGCGGGCGAAGGTTCGTGCGGTCTATCGCTTCAACGGAAACTGAGCGGCGAATGCACAGCGCATACAAAGGTCAGAGCCGTGTGGAGATAAGAGACGGTGCGGGCCACCGCCACAGTCGGGCAAAGTACGAACGCAGTTTTTGGCAGGGTAGAAGCTGCGCACCCCCCTCCCTCCCGCGCTGCCTTCCCGCTTTCTTTCTTTCGCGTGGGTGATTGAGTGGCTAGTTTTCCTTGCGCCCGGTTGCAAGATACGCCTTTGGTTCCGAAGCACAGCGTCGCCCCACGTCTCTCCCTCCCATACCCCCACGGGCTTTCGCACGACGGTCGCGTTTGCTTTCCGCCGTGCGTTCGCTCTCCGTGATAGCGCGTGTCCCCCGCTCACGCATTCGGCGCACGGCACCGATTTTATTGCCCTTGGACTTTATACGGAACCTCACGGCGACGGCGACGCCGACGTCAGAAATCCGGTTGAAGTGTCCATATAATTGTTATCGCAATCAAAATTACACTCTCCCCTTGTCCCCTTCCGTCCTTCCTTGTTTGCGCTAAGCGACCTTAATCGTATGGTCTACTGAGCAATATGAACCGACTAGCCCAGCAACATGTACTTCGGGTGTGCGATAGACTTGGCTTCTTCCAAGTCTATCGCACAAAAGTTTTCGTCCATGGCACTGGTATATGTAGTTATACAGTTGAGTCAAGAAAAATTGTTTCTGAGAAGTAGAGTGTACATAAATATTGAACAACGATTCATGTATGCTACAATATTTGCGCATAATATGCACTGTAATACTTTTCACCTACGACACGCTAAGAAAGTAGTACATAATCGGGGACACTACTTCGTGGACAAGATTTTTTTGACTAAGAAGACTGCGGCTATCCCTCAGTCTCAATCTCTCAAAGCAAGGTTTCTGCCACTGATCTTTTTAGTCTTTGAAGAAAAACTGGCATTTGTTTGCGTAAATTTTCAAAACTTCATTTGTGAAGCCCTCAGGATCATCACCTATACAAGTAGTCAATAAGTATATGCCATGTTTAACGGAGTCATCCATGGCACTTATACCTTCTTGAGGGAAATTTCTGTCGGCATCGTTACGCAGTTATACCAAACCAAAAGACGGACGTGCATTGTTGATTGAAATTTAGCGCTTTACCTTCGTCATCAGGAAAAAATCTCATCAGGAAAAAATCTCGCCGATGACACATTACTGGGCACACCGTGACGCAAGGCTGAAGACACAGCGGAGCTGACCGGTTCCTCGCTGGTCCTGGCTATATGAAGTGATGCTAAGTTATACGAAGTAATGCCAAGTGATGCTAAGGTATAGGAAGTGGATAAGCATTTCCTCGTGGTCCGTGGCATCGGGGAACGTCACGCGAAGCACGTGCAGTCCGAGCACACGTAGGAGAAGTGAGGCGAAAGCTATGCACAGTGTACAGGTGGCGCGTAGCAGACGACACGACGGGATGACGTTACGGCGCATGCGCAGCAGTGCGCAGCTGATGGGAACCGCCAGAGACGCTTGCCGCAGCCACGGACACCGCGAGCGTTCGGCGCTAATGCGGGGAAGCGGCGAAGCAGGGATGGCGTCGCAAACACATCTGCGCGTTCTCGTTGGTGCTGCTACAATTTGTTTCTCTCTCGCTCTCATTTCCTCTTTCTCTCTCCCGAGGATAGCGCGCGACGCATAGCGAGCGACGCGCGCACTCTCTCTCGGTCTCATTTTCTCTTTCTCTCTCCAGAGCATAGCGCGCGACGCTCCGCGAGATGGTTTCTAGGCAACGCTGTGGCAGGCGGCACACATTGCGACCGGCTTAAACAGCTCTGCTGTTCATAGGCGCCGACTACGGAGGGGGGGGGGGGGGGGCTCTGGGGCTCGAGCCCCCTCCGGATTTTCCCCGGGGGGGCTGAGCCCCCCCCCCCCCCCCCCGGAGATCCGAAGCCGACCCCCCGCCCCTAAAATGTCATTACCGGAGTTATGTTACCCACATAACTCGAGGATTCTCTTGCGGTGTCTCCACCACGGCCGCTCGATGAAAAACACACGCTGCGGCCTGCCGCGTGGAGCGGATACTGCGTGGCGCGCCTAGTGCTCCGGGCTGCCGCCGCAGCGCCACCAGTAGGGGAGCCTCTGGGTAGACCGAAAGCGAGAGCTCCGGAATTATCGCGGCTTGACAGCGCAGCTGCTATGCGCTTGTTAGTTTTTAAAGGGTTACAATAAACTTGCTATTGCGTTAACTATATTGGTAATCGTCCTACCGAATGTGCGTCGGCGATGCTTCAACCTAAATATAGCAAGTGTTAGTTTTATCTGAAGTGGTTGCTCGTGCGAGTTGCGATTTTTCGCGTCATGTTTTCTCTGTTTTGTTGCCGTTGCGCTGTTCACCCTCGATAATGTATGTTTGTGCTACAGTTATTTTTGCAACAGGAGAGTCGCTCATTGACAGGTGCGGTTCTATTTCCGGAATCATTGTTGCTCACACCTTAGAAACAAAAGCATTGTGAACATCAGGGGAGTCATAATTGCTTTATTGCACGTGCGTGAAAAAAGGATCACTGTGTTACTGTAATCACAGGCGCAGCACTTTCCTGGCCAAAGTTTTTTGAGCCAAGCGTACGAGACGCTCAACAGACATTAACATTTCCTGCCCAGTTGGCAAGAAGCGCTCGTAAGAGTGAGACCAGTAAGACCCTTGAATTCGATGCACAGCCGCTGCTTTATCAACGAAGTGACGCCGATTTCACCTGCTGAATGGCCTACATATTTCCGGAGCGTTGAGCGATTTAAAGAGATTTCTGGACCTTGCATGTTCATAACCTTTGTTGGAGCATGCCTTCCAAATTACACATTCCCTTAAAATGACGTCACTATGGTGGGGCTTCTTCGTCGAGAAACTGCGGACTTGGTTTCTAACGAACTCGGCAGTCTTGTCAATTTGCGCAGCACCATTGAGCACCTTCATAAAACAGGCAATGTCCCTGTTATTTTCATAAAACTGTGCGCGCTCCTCAGCCTCATCCACTTTTTGTTGAAGGGCCTGCAGTGCTCCTTTCATACGAGCGATCTTCACTTGGAAGCAGTGCGTTTTTTTTTTAGCTTCTTCTGTCAGTTTAACAAGGTCGAATGTAGTTTGACATGATGCATCTGAAAATGTTGCAATTTCTACACACGTTTCATTCCCTAGTTCGGAGTTGTTGGGCGTCGTGGCTTCAGTGCTGTCACTTGAAGAGCCGTTTTGGCTAATGACAGGCCTGTCTTTTGAAGCAGCATTGCCCGAGCGCTCGGCACGCGACTGAGCATTATCGTCTTCTATTTCCAAGCGTGGCCGCTTCTTCCTCGGAGCAGGCGTGCTCCTCGTGCTCATGTAGCTTGGATAACCGGGGAACACTGTCGGAACAGCCGTTGGCAAAAGTATCCTCAACTTGTCGGTCTTCTTGTAGTCCTGCTCCGTAAAATGCAAGGCGCACACCAGGGACCTGTCATTCGGCTGCCATACTGTTCCCTTCCCGCCGGGTCCTTCACGGGAAATTTTCGCAGCCATGCTGCCCTGCGTCCTGCGTTACTGGGAAACTCGTGGTAGCGTGTTTGCGGGTCCTTCGATGCATTCGTGGAACGCAACGGCACACAACAGTTGCGCGGCATTTTGCCTAATGCATAAAATATCACACATGCGCAAACTGTCTTGAGTGACACTCAGTGCGAGCGATTCATGTGGAGAAAAACAACCAGTATCTAGACCTACCCGCTGAACGCGCGCTCCTTCCCGCCCGCGCGTCGCGTGGATCCCTCCCCTACTACTGGCGCCCTCCTAGCGAAATGCGGCGACAACTGTCAACTCCGCTTCCACGCTCTCGCCCATTGCCTGCGCCGCGACGCGGCAGGCCGCACCGTGTGTTTTTCATCGAGTGGCCGTGTCTCCACATTTTCACTTTTGTTGTGGCTAAAAGGTTACGGCACCATTGTTCGCGCGGACGTGCACGGCTTTTAATTTATACTTTCGCTTTATTTCGGCAAATTCTGACAATAGGAGGACAAGCACCATCGGCGGCTACCTCATCCGTGTTTCCTCACTTTAACATTTTTTTTTATTTTCCCTGAGAACACCACGCAGAGACACAATATATTTAAATATATACAAAGGACAAAGTTGATTATATTTTTAAAGAGAAGGAGGTATCCAACTAAATGGATAGCCTATACCTAGAAAATGAATATGTTGATGTATGTTCACCTCACTTCAAATTACTTTGCGTGCTTTTTTGACCCTGAAAAAAACCTGCAGACTTCAGTGACCCCTTCGGTAGAGTCTTTTATCAACGGCGTGTGAAAAGCACGTGAGTGATATGTGTCTCAATATTGATTCTCTTTCCAGTAGGCAATGCTAACGACTGCCGACAAAATAAAAGAAAAAAAAAGCTCTTCTAATTATTTACAATTTTTACCCGTTAGGGATGGAAACATCGCTTCTTGCATGCAGAGGCCATAAATACGGGGTGTTTCAGCAAACACTTTCAAAAAAAATCACAGCATATCCACGGGGTGAATGATGATGAGTGGGCGAAGCTCCGGAGGGAATCATCGGATCTCCCGCTTAAGGGTCACGATCTAAGGACAGCCCGGCGCACTCAAAAGAAGATACAACGCCGCACAGATAAACTTGAATTGGAGCGATGGACAAAGTATTGTGAGTCCCTTGACCCCCGCAAGCCACTGTCTCAAATATGGAGAACTGTGAGAGGCCTACGTTCCGTTCCGGAACAACGCTTTCCATTCAAGGCACTAGCACTTTTCCAACGCCGACAAGACCTCGACATGGCGGAAGATTTCTGTGCCATGATTACAGGCCAGTCAGTGGGATCAAGTTCCCTTACCTTTGACTACGTTCCGGACACACGGGACTCACGCATGGATCTGCCGTTCACCATTCAAGAGCTCGACGCGGTACTTGCCGTATGTAATCGGTCGTCGTCACCTGGACCAGATGGTATTTCTTACCGTACCTTGTGCCACCTCGGTGAACTAGCACGAAGTGCCTTGCTGAACATTTTCAATGAGTCCTGGGAGAATGGAAACGTTCCTCAAGAATGGAAGACCAGCCGCCTGGTACCACTCCTCAAACCTGGCAAGTCTCCTCTAGAGATTACTTCCTACCGCCCAATCGCGCTGGCCAGTTGCATTGGGAAGGTGATGGAACGAATGATCCTCGCCAGACTTGAATGGTACCTGGAACGCCATGAAGTTTATCCAGACGCAATGGCTGGCTTTCGACGTCACCGATGTTCCATTGACAACGCCATCGATTTGGTTACTTACGTTCAACATCAAAAGGCGTGTAAGCGATTATCTGTCGCCATGTTCCTCGACATCAAAGGAGCATATGACAATGTTCTTCATGAGGCTATATTAGAGGCTTTGGAAATGGTTGGCCTCGGCGGTAGGCTTTATCGATGGACACGCAGTTATTTACATATGCGGTCTCTATTTGTGAATACTGAAGACGGCCCAACTTCTCAACACTATACACACCGTGGAGTACCACAGGGTGGTGTGTTGAGCCCAACACTCTTCAATCTTGTGTTCATTGCGCTCGTAGAATGCCTACCAAATACGGTGAAGTTGTCAATATATGCGGATGACTTATGCGTCTGGGCATCTGGCGTGACGCGTCCTCAAGTACGTGCTAGGCTCCAAAAATCTGCGGCGTTGATAGCGACGTACCTTAATGAACAAGGCCTCAAGATTTCCCCGAAAAAATGCGCATTGATCGCATTTAGCCGGAAACGAATGACACCATACACCATAACCATCGATGGACAAAATATCCCTTACGTTAGAACGCACAGGTTCTTAGGGGTAATCATCGATCGTGACCTTTGTTGGAGTCCCCATGTCACCAACCTAAAGAAGCGCCTGACAGCCATCTCTCATCTCTTCAAGTTTCTTGGAGGAAAATCCTGGGGTACTTCAGTACACGCGATGATGCAACTCTACAGGACGCTGTTTCTCGGGCATCTGAGGTACAGCTTGGCAGTGCTGACCAATACCTGTAGAACTAACATTCGTACAATCGAAAGTGCTCACGCACAGGCACTTAGGGTCTGTCTAGGGTTGCCACGATGTACATCAACATCAGAAACCATTGCAATTGCACATGACTACCCAGCCAAGATTCACATTATTATGGAAGCGCTCAGAGCACACGTCAGGCACCTTGCTCGCGCCCCTTCCCACTTTCTAGCCTCACTGCCAGAAGACCGACCACGTGCCTCTTTTTGTCAGACAATACTGCCTTATCGTATATACCTTCCATCAGGTTACACAGCTGCAACGAGAGTTTTGTTTCCTCCTTGGTGCTTGGCTCAGCCACAAGTTCGACTGACAGTGCCTGGAATTCGAGCGAAAGCCGAACTCTCATCACCAGCTCTCAAGCAACTTTCGCTGATCATGCTCTACGAAAAATACAGTGATCATACCCATCTATACACTGATGGTTCAACCACCATGGACGGTTCTGCAGGATCAGTGTTTTTCCTGCGAAAGTCTCCACCATGAAATTCAAGACATCACACCAGACGACATCGACAGCCGCGGAGCTTGCTGCTTTTCGTAGCGCACTTCGCATAATTCGTGAGGAACCACCTAACAAATGGAGTGCTTTCAGTGACTCCAAGGCAGCGCTACATTGCTTGATTTCCGCCTTACACCGTGGACCCTACGAACAACTAGTCCTCGAAATCCGAGAGCTCCTTCATTGCCTCGTCGAGCAAGGACACGACGTCACCTTTCAGTGGCTCCCTAGCCACTGTGGCGTAATGGGCAACGAATATGCTGATGAAGCTGCTCGATCTGCTCATGAAGACGGCGCACAGGAACCAATCCCGCTGTCACGAACAGATGCAGCAGCGAAACTTCGAGTGCTTGCAAACGATGCCACACAATCGTTGTGGAGCACACCTAGTTTGCAACACACACGTCTGCATCGACTGGACCACTGTCTTCGACTTCGACCTCCACCTGGACTATCCCGACCCGAAACAACAGTACTTTGCCGATTGTGGCTTGGTGTCGCATTTACAAAGTCGTTTGCCTTCCGCATTGGATGGAAGGATAGTGCTGCGTGTGACCACTGCGGCGACGAGGAAAGAATCGAGCACGTACTTTGTCACTGTCCCCAATACAGCGCACATAGACAGTCATTCGCGACCGCGCTGGCACGTCTTCACGACCGGCCGCTTTCGGAGCACAGTCCTGGAACGCCGGCCTATACAGTCGTCACACAACAAGTCAGTCAAGGCACTCTTGAAGTTCTTGCGATCGAGTGGACTATCTGAAAGACTATAGTTCTCACAGACGTTTCCAACCTCCTCCTTTTCTTTTTCTTTTTTTTAATTCCTTGAATTTTTTTTTCGTGACTGCTTTTTCTCTTCCCTATTCTTTCCGCCTTTCATTTCCCCTTCCCCTTCCCCCAGTGCAGGGTAGCAAACCAGAATCTTTTCCGGTTAACCTCCCTGCCTTTCCCACCACGTTCCTCTCTCTCTCCCGCTTAAGGGGACGCTAGCACAAACGCGTTAGAAACGTGCAGTACTCTCCAGTAAGGGGGAGCGGCCACAGCGTCTTACGCAGCCATTTACACATGCCGGAACGTGCACCGCGTTTGCCGACGCCATCACATGACTGCTGAGAGAGTATACCCCCCGTATTCATAAACGCTCCTCGACTTGAACTTGACTTGCCACCGCCTTGGGCAGCGCGTTCGAAACGCGTTAAGGCGGAGAGGTCACAGCGTCTTACACCAGCTTCTTACACGGGCCGTAACGCGCTAGCACAAACGCGTTAGAAACGGGCTAGAAACGCGGCCTTTCGTTAATGTTGGGTATTTATTGCCATCGTGGTGCGTGTGTCTATGTGCGCTTCGTGGCGTTACACTACAGATACAGAAGAAAGACGAAGACGCCGTTCTAAACGGTCGCGTTTTTGATGTTCTCCGCCACAAAGGATCAATCGGCATCAAGCCGAGGTACTGCACAGGTTTCTACCAGCAGTAATGATTATCGTATCGTCCTGCCTCGTCTGCCCTCCGGTAAGCTCGTCGCCGACTCCGTTTTTCTGCATGCAGACCTCGCTGGTCGTCCTTACCGGGCCCAAGACTTTAGAGATGCTCTCCGGAACGTTATCGATCTCAAAGACATAAGCTCGATTGGTCAATTTCAAATGTCACATGTGTGGATGGTGACTTGCAAGACAGCGCTAGCTAAAATCAAGCTAGTCACTTGTGGTGAATTTCTGGTTCGAGGCCGCCGCTGTGTTGTGATAGACCCTGAGCCTACAGAAGTTAAGATGAAGCTGCTATGGCTACCTGAACGCATGGAAGATATTTACATACATGAAGCACTTCAGTCATTTGGGAAGATTAAAGCCATATCTGCAGAAACTTGGAGGGTGTCCGATATGGAACAGATGCGCACACTTAATCGAGACGTCGTAGTGTCACTGGCGGATGGAGTTCGCGTCAGTGACATTCCGCATCTACTGACTGTTTGTGGCCTACAGAGCCTAGTACTCATTCCTGGCAGGCCACCGTTATGCCTACGCTGCCACAGAGTCGGGCACATTCGTCGACACTGCCGTACGCCACGATGCGAGGATTGTCACCGGTTCGGACACTCTGCAGAAGAATGTGTGGTGACATACGCCGGTAAACTACGGAACCGCACAAGACCACCCGACGATGCGTTGCAGGACCATATCATGGATGCTACTGAAGTCTTAGATGCAACGGGTGACCTTCCAGGTGCTGTGGTGTCTGACGCCAACGCTGTCGACAAGGCATCGGGAAGTGAGTGCACAGTCGCGGCGATATCTGAAGACAAGGCAGAAAATGCAGATATGACGCTCCACTGTGTGAAGGCAACGCCGACTGCTTCTGAGCCAATGGCGAGAGAACAGGATAACCTCAGTCGGGCTACTGCTGCAGAAACTTCGAAGACGGAACCGCCTAGTACACAGCCCCATCTTACAGCACGCACTGCTGCAGACGAACATGTCTGCACCGAAATACCTGCAACTAAGCGCCCTGCATCGTGCAACACGGTTACGAGTGAAGAAAGTGACTCAACAAGCGGTCCTAGACAGTCGCGTCGTCGGAGAACATCAAAGCATTCTGGAAAGTGCAGACGCTCGAGATCAAGGAGACCTGGAGTTGGTACGGGGGAGGATTCGCCTCCACCTTCCCCGCCAGATCAACGCATGCAGTAATGAGGCATACCTTGTAGTCACCATGGCGCTGTCCCATCAACTTATTTTTGCAACGTTTAACGTATGTGGCCTCCGGTCCCGCCAGAAACAGGTGCAGCTACGCCGGTTGCTGTTCAGCAGACACTTTGACTTCGTAGCCGTTCAAGAAACGAAGATAGACAGCGATGAGGACACTGAGAAGGCTTTGAAGCCATTTCTCTCTGTATTTCATGTATTTGTGTCACATGCTGTGGGCCTTTCGGCGGGCTGCCTTTTGTTTCTCAGGAAGAGTTTACCATATTCTGCTGTCGAATATAATGTTGACAGTGAGGGGCGATTTATACAATGCGATTTTATGTTGTATGGCTTGCCATGGCGCCTAATCAATGTATATGCCTTTAATGATGCACCGCGACGCATTAATCTTTTTGAGAACATAGCTACCTTACTTGACTGTGACCGTAACGTTGTGTTCATGGGCGATTTCAATTGTGTGTGCAATCGAAATGACCGTACTGGGCCTAGTCGTAGTGATAGGAGTGCTGAAGTGTTGTCTCTTATAGTTGAGAAGGCTGGACTGATAGACACAGGGGCATCGAGTAGCCTACCCTCTTATACACATGCACAAGGAAGTACCCACACACGACTTGATCGCATTTATGTTTCATCGGCTCTTATATCCCCTGAAATGTCCTGTAAAGCAGAACCTGTTTCTTTTTCAGATCACTGCATTGTTACCACGCAGATTGGAAAAAACACTCGTTCAAATTTCAGACCGAACTGGGCGCTCTGGAAACTTAACTCTTCACTTGTGAATGATGGGGACTTCATTTCTCGTGTGCGGGTGGCACTCAAAACTTGTTTGGCTGCTGATACGCCTTTATTTGCCTCTTGGGAGCTTTTCAAACAAGACGTTCGGTCAATCGCGATAGAAATCGGGTCTGTGAGGTCGTTCTATAGAAAATTAGAAGAAAATACTTTACTGAAAAGTCTTAATAATCTCTATGATCTAGAATGTGAGGCACCTGGCTCTTATGTGGACGAAATTACTAAAGCTAAATGTGCACTTCAGGAATATGACGCAATACGCTACAGAGGTGCCCGTGTTCGATCGCGTAATAATCGTACTTTATATTCTGAGGAACCCACACGTCAAACTTTACTTGATGAATACCGCAATGCAAAAAGCAGGCTAATACCAGATATTTATTCGAACGGGTCTCTGGTCTCTAATACAAAGGAAATAATGTCGGAATTTGAGTTTTACTACACGGCATTGTTTAACGCCCCTTCTGATAAACAAAATGATAATGTGGTAAGACGCTTTGTATCCTTTGTAACCCCTTTAACTGAAGAAGAGTGTTCTGTCATTAGTGGTTCTTTCACTCAACAAGAAATAGAATTAGCTATTGACCAATTACCGATATCAAAGACGCCGGGTCCGGATGGCATTTCTGGCGAGTTTTATAAAGCCTTTAAATTCCTACTTTCTCCCATGTTACTCAAGATTTTCAAACTTGCTTTTGATCTGGATACTCTTCCTCAGTCATTCACTAGAAGCCACACAGTGTTCATTCCAAAATTCACCGACAGAGAGAAACTGCGATCTGTTGAAGGCTACAGACCTATTACACTGTCTAATGTAGACTATAAAATTTTTGCAAAGGTATTATCAAACAGACTACAATTTGCAATGTCTATTCTTATTGGTTCTCACCAAACCTGCGGCCTGAAAGGCCGCTCAATACAAACAAACATACACATCGCCCGTACAGTACTGGAACATTGTTCCAGTTCTTATGATCAGCTAGCAATGCTACAAGTAGACTTAGCTAAGGCTTTTGACAGGGTTCGTCATTCTTTTCTCTTTTCTCTTCTCGAGCATGCTAACGTAGGCTCCGTTATATTTCAAGGTGTGAAATTGTGTTATAATGATTGTTCAACTCGTTTGATTGTCAATGGTCACCTGTCCAAGCCTGTGTCAATTCATTCCTCTGTGAAGCAAGGGTGTCCCTTGTCGCCATTGCTTTTTGCCCTTTACTTGGAACCACTTTGTTTAAACGTTATTCACTCTACTAATATTCATGGTTTCAGTGTTTTTGGAACAGAGGTGAAAGTTCTGGCATATGCAGACGACCTCGCTTTCTTTTGCACGGACAAGCCCAGTCATCACAAATGTGGTGTCTAAAATAGAGGAATTTGGAGCAATTTCTGGTGCACGAATGAACCGTGCTAAAAGTTTGGGGCTTTGGTTTGGCTCATGGATATTTAAACCGACATATTTTGCTGAGATTGAGTGGACTTGTCAACCACCAAAATACCTGGGCGTTCCATTGGATGCATATAAGTCAAGTGCACATTACTGGAGAGAACGTGTACCAACCCTAAGACGCTATGCCCAAACATTCGTTCCACATAATCTCTCAATCTTTGGCAGAGCTAAAGCGTGCAACTTATTTTTGGCAACAAAACTCTTCTATGTGCTGCAAATAATTCATTGTTCCAGGGTTTACATACAGCAGTTTCACCGAATATTTGCAACCTTTATTTGGTCATCATCTTATGAGCCAATGAGGCGTGACAATATTTTCAGACCGGTTAGTGCAGGCGGTCTTGGCCTGGTTCACCTTTATGTTAGACAATTAGTGTCTCGTTTCGTCTTTTTTCGCGACTGTTCTCATCCATTACTTCGGGCATTCTTGCAAGTTAATCTCGTCAACGTTTTACCAAATTTAGTAATTTCGACAAATTTTGCTTCACATCCATATTTGCAGGGATTCATGCGTGAAGTGTGTCTCTCAGTGCGTTTTCTTGCAGTGAGGTTCTCAAATGAGTACTTATTCTCTATCTCAAGGAAAAATCTGTATAAAGATCTAATTGATATGCTTTTTAAACCTCCGTTATACCGATCGCTGTACATCGGCTTACCTGGAGATGACGTCCTTACACGGGTCTGTAAAATGCCTATTCCTCCTCACACTAAAACATTCTTCTTCAAAGTGCACACTGAAACGTTACCTGTTAAAACCTGGTTAAATCGGAAAGGAATCTTTGTATCTTCGATAAACTGTCGTCTCTGTAATGTACCGGAAACCATAGAACACTGTTTTATTGATTGCAAGGATGCCATATTGTTTTGGGACGTTCTCCAAAGGACTTTAAAAAAGGATTTTGATATAAATGCTTATACAATACGATATCTGATACAACCTCAATGTGACGATGTGCCTTTTGATATGCTCCTGCTTATGGCGTTGCACAGTTTATGGAAAACTCGCATGCTAGATCGGAATGCAGAACCAATTGTATCTTCGAAGTCACATTTCATTCGGATGATTTCACAGCTGAAAGACTTTTATGATCAGAGAGACTCCCAACCAGACTGGTATCCGTTGTTGTTGAAGTGTATCCTTTTGCCTCCCTTTTAGAGAACTCTTACCGTAATAATTGTACTGTGAAGTGTTTGTTTTGTGCTTGTAGACGCGGCTGACTGTTTTGGCCGCTATGGAAATATCTTACGTATTCGTAATAAATACCATGAAAGAAAAAAAAAGCGCTTCGTGGCGTAGTGGTTAGCGCCGCGCGTTCGGAAGCGAGGGGTCCCTGGTTCGATTCCGCGCTACGGACACAACTTCCGGATTTTTTTTTTCATAAAACGCCGGAAGCGTTCTCCGGAAGCCGGAAGCTGGCTTCCGGAACCGGAAGTGGAAACGGAAGCGGAAGTCGGCTTGCGGTTATACTATACGTATACATATATATGTATATATGGGTATACATACATATACGGACACACAACGCCATCTATTGAGCAATTCATAAAACTAGACGTGGCTACCTACTACGACGGGGACGAACGGGTGCCGCTATAAGGAGCTTCGCCCCTAAAATTTTAAAGGCTGCCTGTGGTAGATAGCACAACTCTAGTTCATGAGCTGGTCTACTCGAAGAGGTGCACGTTACTTGCACAAAAAATGAAATATATAATCGACTAATTAAAAAAAATCACCAATTAGGTTTTTAACATAGTAACTTATGGCCCGTGTTGCAATTTACAAATCCTAGCCGTGGAATTCGCAAGGTGGATGCACAAGGAACTAATTCTCACGATGGCACCAGTTTCGAGATATTAATTCCCGACATTGCGGAGAAATGGATTGGCGTTCCAGTTACTTTTGCGCTTACCCGCCGTGGCTGTTTAGTGGCTATGGTGTTGGACTGCTAAGCATGAGGTGGCGGGATCAAATCACGGCCACGGCGGCTGCATTTCGATGGGGCGAAATGCTAGAACACCCGTATACTTAGATTTAGGTGCACCTTAAAGAACCCCAGGTGGTCTAAATTATTCCAGAGTCCTCCACTACGGCGTGCCTCATAATCAGATCATGGTTTTGGCACGTAAAATCCCATAATTTGTTCTTTTCATACTTTTGTGCTTTGATGCATAAAAAGACGTTTTGTTGAGAAAGTGACTGGTATGGCAATGTATTTCTCCGCAAAGTTAGAGAATTAATATCTCGACACTGGTGTTTGCCTGAGAATTAGTTCAAAGTGGATCGGCACTCCACGGCTTGAATTTGTAAATGACAACATGGGCCATAAGGTAATTAGATACAAAACCTAATTGGTTAATTTTGTTAATTAGTCGATTATTCAATTCATTTTTTTTGTACAAGTAATGCCCGCCTCTTCGAGTAGACGACCTCATGAACAAGAATTGTACTATCTGCCACAGGCCACCTTCAAAAATTTTGAAAACTGTTCGCTGAAACACCTTAATTGTATATAGAATTCACTCAGTAACCGAAATGATGCCAAGCTGGATTCACTCAAAATGAGAATAAATAGAAGTCTAGAAGTCGTGCGCAGCAGCGCTTATACTCGGACTCAAAGTACTAAAAAAATAAAAAGAGTGCAGTTTGGCCGGGAAGGCGAAGCAGTATTAGTGATAGCGAAGTAGAAGACAATTACACGAAGGAAGATTCTTACCGTGTGAATCGTTGTGAGGATCGCACCCCTGTAAGCTCCGCACCCATAACTTGACAGCCAATATTTTTAAAAAAGACATCCAACTGAGAAGCAATCGCGTCCCGTGCGTTCATTCTGATCGGGCTCAACAGCGAATTGTCACGCGCAGCGTACTTTCGCGCGTCGCTACTGGATGTCGAGAAGAGGCGATCGCGGAGATTTACGGCGGATTTCATACGCGTAGTTGGAAAAATGAGGTCACATGGCCTGGTCCTATGAAAGACTCGTCAAAATCGCGACGGAAAAGTGTGGCTTACACGAGTTATAGTGGCCATATAAATTGTAGTAAACATTCACCTAAAGTTAAAATATTAAGCATAGTGGACATAGTGGACATATAAGCATGGACCATGTAAACCTGTAAATACCTCACTGGATGACCTCGAGCACTCGCTTTTACAAAGCAAGCATTGTGAAGAACGCCGGGAGCGGAGGCAAACGGTTCGTACAGCCGCGCGATTCACTGCAACTCCGAAAATTAGATTCATCTTCATTATCTGTTTATTTCTATGTCCACTACTGACGGCCTCTGTGAGTGATCTGCGATGACCTCTGTCTCTTAACTCTGCAACACTAGGGGCGCAGAAAAACAGCCCAGCAAGGCAGACAGCAGGCATGAAGTTAGCAGCCATCCCTGGTTGCCCTTTATCATTGCATCCACCAACGATTACCAACAATTAGATATGGCACGCGGGCCCCATAATCGTCAGCCGCGCACAGTCATTCACAGTTACGGCAGGGCTAGAGGAGAAGACGCGTGCTCTCCGTCCCATTCGCGTTTGATTACGTGACCTACAACTGACTCGAATATTGAGCGCGTGAGAAATCATGCCCATCAAGCCGCCAACCTTTTCGGCTCCCTGTTACGTGCTTTTTCCCGCACCCACAGGGTATGGGCCGCTCATGTATATGGCTTTTGGATTTAATTCGGAACATCACGGCGACGATAACCGCGACAATTTGCCAATTTAATTGCTTTTGCCATAAAGCTAGAAACAGAAAATTGTTAGCAGAGGGTATATATATATATATATATATATATATATATATATATATATATATATATAGGTAGGTTTCGGAGAGCTGGTCGGGCCCCAGCCCCCCTCCCCCCCCCCCCCGGAAAAATGAAAACTTTCCGCCTATGCTGCTGTTAAAAGCTGTGACTCCAGAAACAAGTTGAGGAGTATCCGTTGCCTCTTGTTCATTTATTTTAACGGTGCTTCCAGAGTTGCTTAGCACCATAGCTTATTCTCGACTGAATTCATTTGCTAGAGACATTTTGGTTAAGTGAATGCACTCCTTCATACGATATGTGTTTTTAAATTCAAGTTGCTACTGGTGCTTGGTACTAGTTCGTCGTCAGTTTAGCAAAGCGTCCTTTAGAAGGGCAGAAACGAGTGTTAGATCAAGAAGGGAGGGAGACGAGAGGATCGCATTGCCTTTTGTTCGATAGATTCAGGCCGGTCCCGGTCTCGTTTGATCATCATCATCATCATCATCATCATCATCATCATCATCAGCCTATATTTATGTCCACTGCAGGACGAAGGCCTCTCCCTGCGATCTCCAATTACCCCTGTCTTGCGCTAGCGTATTCCAACTTGCGCCTGCGAATTTCCTAACCTCATCATCCCACCTGACTTTCTGCCGTCCTCGACTGCGCTTCCCTTCTCTTGGTATCCATTCTGTCCCCCCCAAATGGTCCACCGGTTATCCATCCTACGTATTACTTGGCCTGCCCAGCTCCATTTCTTCCGCTTAATGTCAACTAGAATATCGTCTACCCCCGTTTGTTCTCTGATCCACACCGCTCTCTTCCTGTCTCTTAACGTTACTCCTAAGATTTTTCGTTCCATTGCTCTTTGTGCGGTCCTTAACTTGTTCTCGAGCTTCTTTGTTAACCTCCAAGTTTCTGCCCCGTATGTTAGCACCGGTAGAATGCAATGATTGTACACTTTTCTTTTCAACGACAGTGGTAAGCTCCCAGTCAGGATTTGGCAATGCCTGCCGTATGCACTCCAACCCAATTTTATTCTTCTGTAAATTTCTTTCTCATGATCAGGGTCCCCTGTGAGTAATTGACCTAGATAAACATATTCCTTTACAGATTCTAGAGGCTGACGGGCGATCCTGAATTCTTGTTCCCTTGCCAGGCTATTGAACATTATCTTTGTCTTCTGCATATTCATCTTCAACCCAATTCTTGCACTTTCTCGATGAAGGTCCTCAATCATTTGTTGTAATTCCTCTCCATTGTTGCTCAATAGGACAATGTCATCTGCAAACCGAAGGTTGCTGAGATATTCGCCATCGATCCTCACTCCTAATCCTTCCCAGTCTAAGAGCTTGAATACTTCTTCTAAGCATGCAGTGAATAGCATTGGAGAGATTGTGTCTCCTTGCCTGACCCCTTTCTTGATAGGTATCTTTCTACTTTTCTTGTGGAGAACCAAGGTAGCTGTGGAATCCTTGTAGATATTTGCCAAGATATTCACGTATGCCTCCTCCACTCCTTGATTACGCAATGCCTCTATGACTGCTGATATCTCTACTGAATCGACTCGTTTGATAAGGCATTCCAACTAGTCTTGTGAGACCAGTAAAAAAAATTACACCATCTTCCCGTAGGGGAACCCTGAGTAGTATGCAAAGCAGCCATGGGGTCGACTAAAGTTCCCATTAGTTTTCAGATCAGCCTGTCGCCGCTGCCGTTTCGTGGCAGCGGCTCGAGCCCTCCTCTCCGCGGCGCTGTCCACGGCGCTGACACTGGCGTTGACGCTGGCGCTGTCCGTGGCACTCATCGCGACGTTGCGGGAGGAGAATGAGAGGAGCGGAGCGCGCGCGTCATTATACCGCGAGCTACAGTGGCGCCCCCCAGCGGAGTAAGCCGCGCCTACCGTCGCGCCTCGCCTCTAACCTAAGCTGCTTCGCATTATCGTGCGCGGAGCCGCAGGTGTTGCCATTCGTTGCGCAGTCCGGAGAGGAGAGGAGCGTCGGAGAGGACAGGAGGAATGCCGAGAGGAGAGGAGATGAGACAAGGAGAGGAGGGGGAGGAGGATGCGCATGCGCAGTACGGGTGTGGAGAGGAGACAAGGAGAGGAGGGGGAGGAGGATGCGCATGCGCAGTGCGGGTGTGGACGCCGCACGGCGGATGGATGGAGGGAAGGAGTGACATAGCCCTGACCATAAGATGCTTCGCATCTAAAAAGGCAAAGCTTGCACAGGCCGCGCAAAGCTCGAGACACAGCGAATCTGGCCGATCTATTGCGTCATAACCTAAGAGATACCTGGCATAACCAAGCTCAACTCAGGCATAGCCAAGGCCGAACCTAGCTGCTACCAAGTTCAACCTAGATTCGGGAGCTCTAGCGCGGACTCCGCCTCTTGTATAGATTGGAAGATCCGAAGACGAAGAAGATGGCTATATACGCTTGCTCTCTTATGCAGGCTGCTTTCTTAAAAAGTGTCCTCGCCTCCTGTTTTTGGTATTCTCGAGCGATAATTTTTGGAGGTACCTTCCCTTGCTTGACCAGCGCTGAACGCGTCGGCGCCTACGAGCGACAGCGTTCCTGGCATGCCAAAAACGCAGGCAGGCAGGAGCCGTGTCTGTGTCGTGCGAAGCGAGCGCGCACCTGCGCCGGCGGTTCTCGTAAAGCAGCAAGCCTCGCGTCACAATGCGCTAACCGAGGGAACGATCCAGTTGCGGAAGAAGACGACGCTCGAGCCAATGTTGATGATGATAGTTTCGTGAAACGTGTACTTTTTACGACTGGCTTAAACAGCTTCGCTGTTAAAATGAAAAATAGAATGGGCCACAACACTAGTCATGCAAGAAAAGGCACCAGTGGTCTTTTGGCAATATACGGCTCATCAGGTACAAGCTGCTAACAGTCTTCTGGCGCGCAGAAAAAAAACCTTAGGGCCGCACAGCCTGATTCCTCGAGCCGTCTCTAATACAGTCTAGGGGCCGTTGAGGCAGCTGCGAGCACTCGATCTGATTTCGCGGCACGGCACTGTAGTTCTGTCAGACGCTGCGACTAAATAATTTGAATGCATAATTACTGACATCGCGGATTTGACGCAAGGGACACCTGCGGGGAATAAGGCCTCAAATGTTGCAATTTCTTTTATTCAAACTTCCTGCAAAACAAGCTGCTAGTAATGTTAGTCTTTCTGTGCAACGATTTAAAATAATAAAACAAAGAGAATCTTTTTATACGAGAACGTGACGCATCATTTTTGAAAATGCCACATGCTCTTTACGGCGTATGTTTTCAATGCACACGATAACAAATGTACAAAATATTTTGCACACGTACAAGCTATTGCACCTGAGGCACTCATCTGAGTCATCTGCTTTGCCGTTGCGCACACTTGGAAACAGCTTCCTTGCAATTCTAGCCAACATAAAACGCGCTGGCAAGAAGGGCCAGCTATAATGAAGTGTCATTTGCCCGGACCTCAGACTCGCCCCTGCAGTTTCGCTGAAGGATCAAGCCTACCAAAGCGGTTCTCGATCTCCCTGGCGACAGCCAGGCATAGCCTGTCGTTTCCCCTCTTCGCCACCACCTGGACACACAGGGGCAATCTCTCCGCTGACCACATTACGGGGCACACCGTGACGGGCACCTTGAATAAGTTGAACAGTGCTGTCATGCCCGGCGAATCCAAGAATAGCAAGTCCTGATTCTGGAACGGGGCAGCGCTGGTGGCCGCGGGCAGGACGAGCACTCCGTTTTCCCCCAGCGTCTCCTCGAACCGGTCGCGGGCGATGTCTAAGGAGGCCACGTAGTCGGCAGCCTGCTGCTTCGAACCGAAGCGGAAAAGCGGCGCCATGCTGATCGTGGCCAACGCTGCAAGTGTATGCCGGCCAGCTCCCACCAGGTGGCGGAGCAGTTCGACTAACGTGTTGAAGCCGCCGGGCCGGAACATCTCGGGCAAAGGCTTGGGCTCCTTGGCGGCGGCCACCTTGAACCACATAACCATGCCCAATCGCATCTCGGGTAGGTGCAGCCGATGCGCTTCGAGTCCGTGCGCCCCGCTTAGGTACTGGGTCACCTGCGTAGAGTACAAAGACAAAAAAACGTTGTGAAAATAATGTCACCTACTTTGATGAATTATAGCAAGAAAAGAGAAGTCAGGCTGTAAGAGCTGCACAAAGTTGGGGTATACAAAAAGCATTTACAGCCCACGGCACACTTCTCCAGAGTGCGTGAGCGGGGTACGGAAGCGAGGAGATGTGCTGTCTCATGCATGTCGCCGGGTCTAGAAAAATACCCTTTTAAGCAAGCGGTGCGCGGGTGGGGGGCCCCTGCTAGTCACGTCCTTTGCCTAACTGGTCTTCGAAGACAGCCTTTTGAGTTGGTGGTATGTCGCGCGACGGTAGATTACAATGTCGCCTTGTGTTTTGGCGATTGCCCAGATCGCTGCGATAAAGTGTCGCTGATAAAATGGAGCAGCGAAAGCCTCTTACAAAGCGGGAAGCTGGAACAGATGCGACGAGCCCATCTTGCAACGCATGCTTATTGCAAGTTGTTTCGAAACGGTCGCGGACGGTATGGACGGTTCACGCATTACATTCAGAGCAGTGCAATGAGTGAACGCGGCTTCGTCGAAAGCACTAAATCTACAGACTATAGCACCTCATCAGTATACTTCCGCGAAGGTGAGTAAAGGTTATCTCAGTGGCAAGGCATAGAGACTGTTGCTCTTTGTGCATCCTGTGTAAGAGCTATACTTAAATTAAAGTTAAATTATGGGGTTTTACGTGCCAAACCCCCATCTGATTATGAGACACGCCGTAGTGGGGGACTCCGGATTAACTTGGACCACCTGGGGTTCTTTAACGTGCACCTAAAATCTAAGTACACTGGTGCTTTCTGCATTTCGCCGCCATCGAAATGCGGCCGCGGTGGCCGGGATTCGATGCCGCGACCTCGTGCTGAGCAGCCCAACACCATCACCACTGAGCAACCACGGTGGGTAGAGCTATACCTCTGTTGTCTTCGGAAATTTCGCTAAAGTACAGCAGATGCACATACACAAGTCCTGTTAGGCTACGTTCACACTCGGGAAGCGGCAAGCGGGCGGAAAGGCCAAAGCGGCCGGAAAATCTTTTCCGCGCATGTCCAAGTTGTTCACATTTGTTTTGCTATCGCCGCGGCCACCGCTGCCGCTTTCGCCCACATCTATCTAGTCTGCGTACGTTTGTCGGCGTGGTGGCGCTCATTATCGCACCATTTCGAGCGGTATGTTCATTCATTGTCCCACCCGTCATCAAAAGTGTTCATTTCGCGCAACTTTGCGTGTCATCTGCGACCTTCGGTAAGTTCCTCGTAGGCGTTCCGTAATTCTCCTCATACGGGCATGGTACCACTGAGTCAAAGGTTGGTGCCTAGGCGTGATTATATTTCTTTAATAGCTTTTATTTACAGGTTGTAATAACATTTCATCATTTCGTATTATTGGCGGTGCCTCCAGTACACCAAAGCTAAAACCCGGGCTGGCCCTTGTGTTGGGGCTCGCCGAAGCCTGCGCGTCCTACGTGAGACCTATGCTTCCAATCTATTGTCGCGACGAGAAAACCACCGCGCAACGAAAAAAGCGCCCTGCGACTTTTGCAACATACCGTGCACGTGCGAGGAGAATTGCGGAGCGCCAACGAAGAATCTGCCCAACTTTTTTCTGCCACAGAAGTGGGCGAAGAAATTATTTTTTATACTTCTACCTACTTGCTTCCTAGAAATGGACATTGAATAAACGGAAGGAGCGGACACCTCGGAAGCGGCTGTGGTGGGTTCGCCCAGCTTTGCAAAAGCGCGAGAAGTTGGGTCACCCCAAGGCTTCGTTGCTGCACCTCCGGTCGCGCGACGTTGAATACTATCGCGAGTATTGCAGACAGTACGTTTTAGTACCACTCTTGTCGTAGAGAAAGTGGTGGATCTAGATCGCGTCGAGCACCATCGCAGCCTACACGTTTGGTGCCATGTACAATTTTACGACCGGATGTTTACATGCTAGTGGAGCTTCCGGTCGAGCGGAACGACTTTCCGCGGCGATTCCACCTCGCCATGGCGAAAAAATCGGTCCGAGACCGATTTTGCTTTCCGCCTGGTTTTCCGCCCGCTTCGCCGCCTAGGCGGGCGGATTTTTAGAAGTTTTTGCCGCTTCCGCCTGCTTCGAGACCAAGTGTGAACGTAGCCTTATTCTCTCCATGCACTGTTCGTCACATGAATTGAAAATGACTGTGCAACAAACTAATTCCTCTGTTGGTCTTGCGGTAACCAGTTCAGCTTATGAGATTTGGAAGTTCTGCGATCCGAACCGCAAGAAAGCCGGCAGGATGCACCATAAAACAAATTTACCTCTGCAGCAGTACGAACAATGTGTATCGCGTGTCTTCCCCTCCGCAATAGTGTATATTGATCAAAGCGGAAGATCTTTTAATTCTAGGCTAAACTGAATATGTGAGATAGTTGGTGGTTTATCATGCAGAAGAAGTAGCGAAGAAGGGGCATAAGATTAACTGAGAATGAATAATACTTATTATAGTATAGTGTACACAATTTGGCCCATCACTGCTCACGGTACGAGTGTCTTCTTTTGTTTCGATGCAAAGACGAAGGAACAGACAAGCCACAAGGAAAATTCACGAAGTTAGTTCGATAGATAGACATGACGAGCAACATGTCAGCCCTCGATCCTATATATTTCTCCTTAAGAAGAAAAAAGCACGTTCTCTCTTTCTTCGTCTCTAAAAAGACGGTGTTTCAGCAAAAACTTTCAATTTTTTTTAATTGCCTATGGCAGATAGCACAATTCTAGTCCATGAGCTGGTCTACTGGAAGAGGCGGATATTACTTGCATAAAAAATTGAAATGCATAAATAATTATTTACCAAAAGTTTACTAAATAATTTTTAACTAATTACCTTATCGCACATATTGCAATTCACAAATTCTAGCGGGTAAGACTGCAAGGCACATCCACTTGAAAAGGATTGTGTGAATGACACCGTTTACGAAGTATATGCGCCGTCATACTTGCGCTAAAAATGCACTGCAGTTCCACTTACTTTCTCAACAAAACGTCGTTCTATGCATTGAAGCACACAAGTAACGGGTTCAGGAATTAACATCAAGAAACTGACTCATCTCCACGCAGCCCGGTGTCATTATCTATATTACGAAACTTGATCCGACCAGTATATAAACGACAGCGCTGCGGACGGCGGCACAAGGTGAATCGATGACGCGAGATAACTACTGCGAGTGGCGGAGCCAGGTGCGCTGTTGATTTCCGGTCATTATGAGTGGTTATCGCTCTTTAGCGCCTTAAGCCCGGGATACATGGAGCGAACTTTCACGGCGAACACCACGCAGCGAAAAAGGACCCGCCGGCACGACGGTGAATGTTCGCTGCAGGCGTTGCAATACATCAAGCGAACAGCGGGCGGCCGCCGCCGGCCGTTCGTCCTGTTGACGCCAGTGTTATCAGGCTGGGCACATGCGTTGAAGTAAACCACGAAATAAATATAAACGCTTTTCAAGGTGTCATATGGCGCTTTTATAATTGAAAAAATGCGTATAAAGAGTAATATGAAATGTTTCAGTATTTTTATCGCGTTTTAACTTTCTTTTGCGTAATGCAATGCAGAGATGGCGTGTTCATTGTTTTATCAGCCAACATTGTGCAGTGTGGTTGCCGTTGTTCATCGAAGCTTGCAAAAAGCGTGTATTGTACTGGTTGCGCTTGCGAGACGGGCGTCAGGTTAGTGTTGTTTTGCCATTCTGCTGTTGCGCAAGTGTGAAGAGCCCACGGCGTCAGGTTGTCCGTACTACCAGCTTCGAAGTACACGCCGCTGCGTTCAGCGTCACAATGGGTGTCATCCGGCGCCTTCTGCTCCTCAAAAAGAAGCTGCTGCTTCTGAAATTGTGCGAGCTCGAGGAGAAGAAGAAGAGAAAGAGAAAGCTATGGGTACACCCTGTATGGCAACAACGGAGGAACCAAGGAGAATATCACACTGCGGTGGGTAACGCTCAGTTTGCTCAATAATTATCACCTTATAATAGCTGTTCCCAACGCTCCTACCATGTAATAACGGTGTTACACGCTCACTCTCGATCGCAATCAAGCCCGATCCGGTTCGAATTTTTCGACCGCGATATGCTCCCTTACGCACCTTGCGTAAAGGAGCCAATTGCGACTGAGAAATTCAATCCGGATCGGGCTTGATCGCAATCGAAAGTGCGCCGTGTGACAGCCGTATACTGTCAGCGGTGCTTCTATCAGCTACTAGTTGCCAATCACAGCTTTTCAACAGTACACGTCTTATATCTGGTGAAGCACTGCAAGCAATATACGTATTGCTGTGAGTTCTGGGTCGCATATGGACAGAATTGATCATCCATTAAGATGCGCAAACTGCACCAAATTCAATCATCGCTTTGCACCCCGCATGAAGTTTTTCACGCAGCTGGCAGCTTGGATCCCAAACAGACGATGCGTACACAGTGAAGCGACTCAACTTCCCTTCGGCAATACCAGTTTTTCTCGAGTGCTGGCGCTATTTGACGAAAAATAAATGATTCGAGAGATGGGGTTCCTTTTTGGCAATCTGGATCAGAGGTGAATACTGCAATTTGAAACCAATAAGCCACTGCAAATGGGACCCAAATCTAACTAACCTTGCAAAAAACGAGAGAACAGTGCATTCATCGAGGTGCACTAATTAAATGCGACACAAATACTGCATTGCATGTAAAGAAATGTGTGTGAAAGAGGTCAGTTCAAGATTTTTTTTTTACTGCAGTTCCAGGTTATGAGGAAGGACCCACCAATGTTCTTCAAGTATTATAGGATGTCGCCAGACAAGTTCGATTTCCTGCACCGGCTCGTCATGAACGACCTCATCAGGCAGTTTTTGTGCCGAGAACCACTCTGCTCAGAAGAGAGGTTGGCCATTACCATCAGGTATAGCAAGGCATTAAAGCAATGTTTATTATATCTCAGTTATCTCCACGTTTATGTGAAAACCCACTTTTTCATGCAGGTACATCTCTTCAGGAATGGCCATAAAGCAAGTCGCAATGGTTTTTCGAGTGGCACCTGCGACTTGTCGACTGGTCATTCATGAGACTTGCAGAGTATTGTGTAAGCGACTAAAGCCACTTTATCTGCCTGTGAGTATATGCTATACAAGCTATTACGAACAAACAAATCAACAGCTGGACTTGTGTGGTATTATGGGCCTAATTAATGTAATTGATGGGGTGCAGCGCATTTAGGCAACACTGGGGAGTATCGGTGACGACAGTGGAGGACGTGGCTACAACAAACTGAAGTGAAATGCACGAGTCGCCAACTAAATGTGCTGTAAACCTTGACATGTGCTCATCTCTTTCCGTGACACAGGTGCCAGGACTTGCGCTCTGGCAGGAAGTGGCAGAAGGCTTTGCGAAGCGTTGGAATTTTCCAAACTGCCTTGGAGCAGTAGATGGCAAATACATACAGATAAAGGCACCTCCAAACTTTGGTAGCAATTACTACAACTATAAGGTATGTATATCATGCATGCGGGCTATTCTGATCAGATGTGAAGACGCTGTTTCTGCATTTTTTTTTTCAGGGAACATTCTCCATTGTGTTGATGGCAGTGGCTGACGACAGCTACAAGTTCGTTATGGTAGATGTCGGGGCTCGAAGCCGGCACAGTGATGGGGGTATGTTTAAGGCAACGTCATTCGGCAAGGGCCTTATGAAAAATTGCCTAAACTTGCCAGCCCCAGCACGCCTCCCGAAGAGCAACAAGGTGGCACCTCACGTATTTGTGGGCGATGAAGCATTTCAACTGAGGCCGGATTTTATGCGGCCCTACCATGGAAAAGGACTGCAGCCAAGCCAAAAAGTATTTAACTATAGGCTAAGCAGGGCAAGGTAACATGAAAATAATTACTTTGGTTGCAATGTTGAGCTTGTGTTTGAAATGAGACAGCCATGCTTGTTAATATTTATATGGCTGGACAGCCTGGGACTAGCAGATTATTAACCTGCTAAATGTTTTTGTTCCAGGCGCATTATCGAAAATGCCTTTGGGATTCTCGTGGCACGATGGAGAGTACATCTTGGCCGCCTCAACCTCCTGCCAAGCAACGCAACACATGTTATGCTGGCCTGCTGTGCGCTGCATAACTTTTTGTGCTCAACGAGCAAAGCTACATATTCCCCACCTGGATGTGTAGACGGGGAAGACTGTTAAGGAAATGTTAATCCAGGCCAGTGGAGGAAAGAGGCTCAGGTCAATGAGCTGTGCGACTTGGAAGGAACTTCGTCAAGAAATTACACGGTGGATGCAGCACAGACGCGCAACCTCTTTGCAAAGTACTTTATGGCAGAAGGTGCTGTGCCATGGCAGTGGGCACATATTACCTTCCGACCCCATGCAATGCGTAATTTCGCCTGTACAAAAGTCTTATTGTGCTTTAATTTTTATAACTGATGTACTTTACGTGTGAGAACTTCTGCGCCATACGTTGGGCAGCTCTGTTGCAGGAGATACTGACTGTGCCAGAAACATTGACTATAAGTGTGCAACATGACAAGGTAGCAGAACAAACAGGTGTGAAAACTTTATTTCCAACTGTAGTCGTGCATGTTCAGCAACTGTAGTATTTCAACTTGTAATTCTGACTGCTGTCGTTTAGGGAAATTTCTCAATCTATGCGCGACTAGCTGCCCAAGTACGGCAGGCTCATCTTCATCTTTTTTAAGGATGTTGTCTACACTTGAAATTTCTTTATCAAGTCTCTGTCGCTTTCTTTTCACCGTGACTGCTGGTGTTTTCTTTGGAGTAACACTACGGCATGCTTCAACTGGCGTCTTTTCATCAGTCGTGCTGGAAGTCCCAGGCACAGGCGACTCACTGCCATGGGATCCAGATTCGTCTTGTGTGTCTGCAAGAAAAGCATTTTATTTAAAAAGCAGCTAAATTGAATCGTTGTTCCTTTCCTCTAAGGAACTGCTCAGGCGTACAAATATGTATATCAATATTATGTGACACGTGACGACATGCAAACCCTGAGCAAGTTTGTTTTTATATGCACTGTAATTTGATATGCTTTTGAAGTGATAAATAAATGTGATGTCTTACATTCGACTTGGCGACACATGCTCATCAGGAGGGCTTCTGCATTCTCTGGCTCAGCTTGCGGGAGATTGCTTGTAGTGCTGGAAAAGTAATTAAAGCTGCTGCTTAGCAACCTATTTATTACAGTGTACACAAACACTGTCTCGTGCCTCCTGTGGAAATGTCACATGAAGGTAAATGTCGTAATAACGCTTAGAAGCTCATCAACATTTAAATGATATGTAGTAGAACCAATTTCCACCTCGTAAAATTCTGAACTTAACGCTTACCTTCCGACATCGACTGAATCCTTTAAAAACAGGAGCAGTTTAAAATAAGGCCAGCGGACTTCTTTTCCATTGCTAGCACCCGAATCACTTGGCGCACCTGTTTTCCAGGTGCGGTGTTTCTTGGAGAACGTGTCTCTCAAGCTCTTCCAACGAGCTTGGGCAGTGGAACCTAATATATGAAAATATGCCACCGTCAAAATAGAGGAAGGTCAAATATGCACGCAAGAGATGCATGTCACATGCAAGCAAACAGTGTGTATGTGCAGAAGGGAGTGTTCGAGCAACATCTAGGTGCTATGGCACAGTATGAACATATTATCACCTGATGCAAGTTTTAAGCACCAGTAATTAGTCAGTGGCCTTGGCCTTTCCGATTACACGAGTACGCTCCGCCTGTACCCTTTTTTTTTTTTTTTTGACAAGGCTTCACCTTTCTATGCAAGCAGCTACTGCTTTTTGGTCGCGTACATTTAGGTGCTGACTTCGTTCGAAGCGTACTTTCCGCGGCCTGTTCACGCACCACAAAGCGGTCGTACGGACGCAAGAAACCTATATCGAAGGTACAGTACATGGCACACGCGGCGCGGAGTCTGTAAACTCGAGAAAGGAAAGAGACGCCAGGAGCGGTCAGATATAATTGCCGATCCCCTGACATATATACGTTTTCCTTGCTGAATAACATATAAACAGGTACAGAAAGATGCGCACGCACGCGCTACAGAGTTTCAAAGGCAACAGCATTGGCAGTGGCGACCGGCTGCGCTGTTGTTGGCGGCGCGACCGGTACGGGACGTTCACGGTCCCTGTCATTTCGTTTTCGAACTCGGACTCGACGAAACTTCGCCGACGACTTTGGCATCGGCACTAGTGACGCGGGAAAAAAATCAGAGCATCGCAGGCGGTTCGCGGCAAACGTTTTGTTACATGCTCCATAAAGACACGGGCCAAACAAACACTGACACCTGTCCGCGCAGCCCGCATCCGGAGGGTACTCTATGCATTAGTCGCTTATCTAAAGGAAATGTCACTTCAATGCGATATGGGAAACTTACCTTCTGGGTCGCGACCGATCTCAGCGACGACATCCTCCCACGCAGCTGTCTTTTTTCTCTGATTTTTGTAGTCGGTCCTCCTGCAATCCCATATTGTGGGGCGCTTCTGAACGGCTGATATCAGTTTATCATTATATTGTAGCCGCGCCGATTTTAAATTGAGCCTAGGCGCCACTTCTATTGCCTCTCTCGATTCCTCCGAGTTCATGTTGGGTACTTCGATCGGCGCAAACACGTGGAAACACGGCAACACAGAACACGGTAACACCAACGCGATTGCACAGGACACGAAAAGGTCCGCCGGCCCGCGCGTGATAGACCAGCATGCATAGCGACCGGAACTGGTGCCTCCTGATTGGCTGTCGTCCGCCGCTGCGCATTGGACGCTTCCGGCGGCGGCGTTCGCCCGACGAAAATGTCTGGACAGGCGGATCGGCTGCGGACGGCAAATTTCTTGACGCCGGCCGTCGGACGTTCGCCGCCCGACGAAGTTCTTCGCTCGGACGCCGGTTATTCGCTCCATGTATTCCAGCCTTTATTCATCCACGTCGAACCATTATGAACCGTGATCAGCCGTATACTCCGGCGGCGGCGGCGCGAAAGCGATCTGCGACGGCGACAGACAACACCGAGCACTGATAGCTTCGTGTGCGCTGTGTCCTCGCCGCTTAGTTCGCGTTGAAGCGAGGTGGAAGCACGAAGGTCAATTCGCTTGCTGGAGCCGGCCCTATCTTCAACGCTATCATCTTACGTGATGTACGGACAGACAGTTTTCTTCGTTGGGTAGGCATAGAAATGCTTATGCATTTAAAAAATACTGAAATGCTGGTAAAATCTTTGCATTGTACGTTTCCAAGCAGGTCACTAAGAGAATTTAAAATTGAGAAAACATTTGCGCCAATGGCAGTTCATCGACCGGTAGAACTGTTTCATTGACCAGTTTGACCATCGAGAACGTAATTGCAACGGCCGTGCAGCGCTAAGTCGCGCTGGTATTCTTCACCCGTGCTTCTTGCGACTTTGTTGACGGTGGTGCGCGTTCCCATTAAGAATTTCCCGGTTGATCTTCATGGGGCGAATTTCACAGTGGTTATTCGGCGGTGTCACGTGTACTCAGCGGTAGCGAGATCCCTTCAACTTGTGCCGGCATCGCGCCGCGCGGAGTCGTTTGAAGTACAAGTCTGACACAGACTGACAACGTGCGCTTATTATTTAGATACAGAAACAGTAATGCGGCTAGGATAGAATGTAAAAAAAACGATTGAAAGATGATCAACAAAACGAACCGGCTACTTAATACGAGCTTCACTTAGTAACTGGGCTGACGCTTGTCTGCGGAACACACCTCACACGTGTGCCGGTCTGGGTTATCCCAAACTCCGGTAACATCGCGTACATGACTGCTCTCATGGAGGACCGCGCCTTTCCTACAGCTGTCACCACAGAACACCACAGAACAAGCAGTCTGCCACCAGAACAAAGGCTAACTCGCAGACGCGAACTTCGGCCATCCTTGCTACAAAGGGTTTTCGTCTACTACTGCCGGTGAGTGTGCTTTCGAAAGCGTCCGCTAAGTGTCCATCAGTGGCGCCTCTATGGGCGACACCCTACGCCTATATTCGAAATGTTGAATAAACATTTGCTAGCGGCTTCCCAAAAGCCTTTAATTCATTCATCACCCCATCAAAATCAACCTTACCATTTTTCACTGTACGAAAATTATCAAGACGTGAGAAAGTCAGAGTTGGCTCAAAATGCTTATCCGATTAGCATTCTTCGAATACTTCAGGCACTTTCTAGTAGCTATCTGTCAGTGCCTCTAATCATTTGCCCGCCAAATTGGGCGACTGCGTAGTCCATGGTCCAACGAGTAGAGCATCAGGCTGCTACGCTGAGGGCACCGGGTTCAAAATCAACCATCGGCCCAACTTGAATCACAGGGCTTGTGCGACTCTCCAATGAACCTATTTCACGCCAACGTGGGTCACTGGTCATGTGCCTCTTTTCAACGAAACTCTTTGACACCAGCGTGTGTCACTGAGCAAGTGGCACGGCGTATGTAGCACTGGGCGTATATGGCAGTAGGTACGTGCCGCTCATCGATGAGTATTTGACGCCAACATTCCGTCACTCGTTATGTGTCGCTCTTCAAGGACAAAAATGTTCTTTAAGAATTAACCGGTGCTAGGCGAAATCAAACCCACAGCATATGTAATCAGGATATCTTGTCTGAATATATATTTACATACGCGCCACCCGCATGCATGACGGTGCTGCCGCCAAATTTCGCTTGCAGCGTGTCCATAGGGTGATGGAGGAGCACGGCTGCATGCAGCCCTCATAGATAACGCGTTTCGGTAGTGGCGACACGGTGTGTCGATCGCTACATCGCTTCAGTGCTAATCGCATTCACATCGATATTCAGCTTGAGATGAGCTCTGCCGTAATTTTTTTTCTTCGCTCCGACGGCGTTCTCATTGTGCTGCATATGTCAACGAGATTCGCGGATTCACTGATGCACAATGTCATGTGCCAAGATTCCTCATATTATTCCTCGTAGAGTAGCCGCTAACCGGACGTGTCTTGCATGTGTTGTTTGCCAATGAATGACGGTGTTTAAGGTACACGTTCCTGCTAAATGAATGCTTCAGATTGCAGGGGAACTTTTTGAAGTTCACCAGAATTTTTCAAGATTTCGTCCAGTACCACTTGAGTTTCTCAGTTTTCCACTTGAACCTGTAAGAACGTCTCACTATCACTTGGCCTAGTGGAGTCCTGGATTGAGAACACCACCCACTCGACCTCAAGAGCAACGACTTCGATGGTCCAAATATATGTTCGCTCTCTCTTGGTAGTTTTAAAACGTGTCGAAGAATCAAGATTAGGGGGGGGGGGGGGGGGGGGGGCTACAACCACGGAAGCACAGTCTGTAGACAATATGCACGCCATACGCGCACACGGGAACACGTAGTGGCTAGCAGACATCGCTAGGCATCATCTACACTATGCGTGGTTCAGTCGGTCTCCGCCAGGCAGTCATTCCGTTCGATGTCACGCCAAATACCCTCAAAACAGAACACTCGTGTCCTTTTGTTTCTGGTGACATGTTCAAAGTTTCTGCGTGGAGAACTTATAAAAGCACATACCCGTCTAACTGCCCGGCGAGCCTCAGTGGTCACACGGCTGATGTAAACGCTTCCTTCTGTTTCCATGTAATACAGCTTAAGCGTCTTCAGATTGACCTGCAGAAAAAAATATCGTTTGCATTTTATTGGTGTAAAGATCTTTCATTTATTATGCAAGATACGCTGGTGACACGATATTGCATTCGTATTATATAAAAACTATGCACGTTAACCCTCATCAGTAATTACTAGGAAATGTATAGAAATGCACTGCCGTTGATTTAGCAAGTTCTCAGTGTCGGTGTCCTCCTTTTCTTGAAATCGTGGACTGAACTATCCTACCTTGCCTTATGATCTGCATTTTGGAGGCTGCCTCTATAAGTTGAGTTAAACTAGAAGTTTGGAGAAATTAGTTGCCGGAAGGACAAGAAAGCTACCTACGCTAATGTCGCACTGATTCCCCGACTTATAAAATAAAGCACTTTTGGTGAGTCATTCATGAAATAATTTCTTTTTTTTCGATACGCAATCTTACCTTTCTTCTTTTTTTTTGTCTCATCTACATAAATATTCGCATTCGATCAGCACTTTTTCAAAGCATTGAGTAGGCGTCTAGGGGGGTGAAGAAATTACCTTGCAGAAAAAAAATTGCATTATTTTTTTTTTTACTCATAGTAGTTTTGAAGGGATACTGATGGGTCAAGTTTGTTTTGCTTTTTCCCTATCGACAAGTTTGGCTCATTTGCGTTTGGCACTCATCCCGCAAAGATAACAATAAATTCAAGCAGAAATAAAAAGTTCTCCACTCGTATTCGTGTTCGATCAGAGTTCTTTCATTGCTTTAGATTGGCCTGCTTGTTTTATAGTACTCTCACAATAAATATTTCTATTCCTTAAACACTGACAACTGCATGCATTTCTTGCACGAAGCGACCCTGTGTATTTCTCGCTTTGCTCACTGTTGTGTCCATTGTGTGCATACGAACGGCGGCTCGTTCACTCGCTCTAGGACAGCACCCTATACATCTACACACCTTTTCATTTAGTCTAAGCCCATGGGTGGCACTTCCCGCCAGGACGTTGAGCATCAGCGGCAAATCATCCGCGAACCTTGCCATGGGACCCACGCAGTTGAACTGCTCCAGATTTTCTCCAACATCTGGCAGTAGTCCAGTGTTGGGCACCACTCCTGAGGTTAGCGTGAGAAGGGCAGAGTTCAACATAACAATAGTAGCACCATCATCGCGTCCATCTAAACACATTTTGGGAAATGTAAAACATTCCTTCTAACAGCGAAAGCGTGATTGGAGCAAGCTCGGGGCCATTTGCGAGCAGGAGAAAAAATTATGTAATGTGCAAAGGAGAGAGGACTGGTGACGAAAGAAGTTGTGGATATGTTGCTGATTATCAACCCTTTGGCAAACGAAAGCTGTATTCGCATTCGGGGTCACTTTAATTGTAACCCTCTTGGGCCACAAACGCTTGCGAAAATCTCAACACGCTGGCGTTCTTGCCCACACGCCCCGTCAAAATGTCGCAGGTGAGGTTTGGAATTGAACATGCCACTTCGCGCTCCCGAGGGTGGTGTCATGGCCAATTTGCTATCACGGTGGGTAGATGAAAAGAGATGACTGTATTCATCAATTGCAAAAGATCGATTTGTAGTTTTTTACCGGCTGTAGGCTTGTGGCCGAAGACCCCACAGTAGGCGGCTGGTATTCGCACACTTCCGCCGATGTCTGTGCCTAGGCTAATCAGTGAGCCAGCTGCAGCCAGGAGGCTTGCCTCTCCACCTGCGATTTGTGGGGAAAAAAAGCGGGCAAGTTTGCACTCGGTCGTGCAAAGCTTAGGCACAGCGAAAGTGTCAATCCTCAAGTCTTACTGGCTGCTACTGCTAGGTATTAACTTGGTTGCTGCTAGGAATTAACTTGGTTTAACTTAACTAAGCATGTAGTTAAGTTATTCTCGAGCGATCATTTTCGGAGGGACCTTTCCCTTCGCGACATTTCGCGTGACTGCAGCGCTGGACGCGTCGGCGCCTACGAGTGACAGCGTTCCTGGCATGCCACAAACGTAGGCAGGCAGGCAGGCAGGAGCCGTGTCTGTGTCGGGAGAAGCGAGCGCGCACCTGCGCCGGCGGTTACTAGGAAACGCGAGGTGACGTCATCGCTACTGCTTCGGAGCAAGCGCGGCTAGGCAACGCGGGTGGCGTCGGCAGCAGCTCTGCGCGTTGCCTCGTTGGTGCTGCTACAATTTTTTTCTCTCGCTATCTCACTCTCATTTTCTTTTTCCCTCTCCCAAGCATTACGCGCGCCCTGTGCATGCTCTTATACCATCTCCTTAACGTTCCATGTCAAGGCAACATGTGCACGACTCGGAGAGGAGGCGAGGCACACGCCGCTCCGCGAGGTGGTTGTTAGGCAACGCAGTGACGTCATAGCTCGGCGAGGTTTTGCGACAGCAGACGCCACTTTTTACGGTTAGCTAGAATGGCTTGGCTGTTAAAAATTGTTTGTAAATTAGCTACGGGATTAGCTCGGGGACGCAGTCGTAGTGGGGTACGTGAAACGTCTTCTGCGTGCTGCAGAGGGTGTATGGGGGGCTATATTGTACATAAATGACGTAACCAAGTACACAACTTACGTTTCTTATGCATCAAAGGTGTTTACATGCCTAGCTTATACGGCATCTAGTAAGGAGTTTACGATCTAATGTTGCAGTCGTTCTCGCGCCCCATTCGTAGTGGGCCGTGTGTTTTGAAGAGGGTGTTTGGGCGCTAGGGTAGAACGCGGCATCCAAACGGAGCAAGCGTGAACCTTATATGTGCAATTATAAGCCTTTAGCTCCTAATTAGCAGCGGTTTGAGTTCGATGGATTATACTAATATGGCAGAGTGAGCTATCTCAAACGCTATAGCCGTATACTCGTTATACAACAGAGCATCAGGCGCGCACTTAAGATTTCCCCCTGTTGTTTTAAATGCAACAACGGGAAGGTAGAATCGGAGCAGGTTGGTTGTAACATTGTCAGTTCAGAAATAAGAGTGTAATGCGTAAAATGACAATAAAGTTTTTTGTGTACTGCAAATGAAGCGCAGAAAGCAGAGACAGACGAATGGAACAACATATGCGCAAACTTCAACAAATGATTTACTTGAAACAGGGCACGCGTATATATTTACACACAAGTGACACTGAAGTGGCTTTGATGTCATGCGTGGACTAACCAACATTTCAAAAATATTACTCTATTTTCGACAGATGTGAAAAAGATTCTCACACACTGAGGCTATCCGAAGTTTTTAGATATCGTCTCTCATTTTCTGGCCGATCGCACCTGTTGCTCCTATTAACTTCGAGTACTCAAACGACTGGCCACAAGTCGGCGCACTCGAAGGTCGTAAAACGAAGTGTTGTTAGGTTGTGCTTTGGTAATGCCCTGAAGAAATGCTGATGTCACTGCATTAATGACAGTTTGTTCACGCAATCTGATCGTCTCTCGGATGCAGGTTTACCCTATGCACAGCCGAATGTTTGCTAAACAAGCGCTTTCTCATGAGCCCGATAATGCTATGAACGCTCCTAGGGCCCGAGAACAAATTGCGGTTGTGCCATACCTGCACAAAATTTCACCCGGCTTGAAGAAGGTATAACAAAACGCTCAAACCTAAACGTAGTGTTTTCCTCCCCTTCCAAAATTGTCTAGGCTGTGCAATATCAGCAAGCCATGTAGTAGCAATAGGCAACTGTGCAGCAAATGGCACACAATTAGCAATGTGACCCGTAAATAGAACGTAGTATGCCAAATCCTGCTCTCTTGTGGCGAATGCTACGCATGGTAGTCTGGTCACAGCCTAAACGACGGGCTCAGAGACAAAACAAAAACGTAAAAAATGGTCGAGATGGTTAGCTAGCATTGCACTGCCGCACGTTTAAGGGGGGTCCGCCATTTCAGAGTTGCGCCGCTCTGACAAGAAATAAAGACGCTCTAACTAGACTAATATTTCAGACTGCAAGAATTCATAGTCTTGGTTCTCAGTGTGTGAGCATCCCCTCCATATCTTTGTAAGAAACAGAGTTACCTGTTTTAAATGCTGATAAGTCCGCGCATGGCACCTAAACCACTTGAGTGGCACGTGTGTGACTGTACAGGGTGTTTGACGTAACTTGAACCACAGGCGCATCTACCGGGTGGGCAGTGGTAAGCTTGACTCCCCCCCCCCTCCCTTCTGAGAGCGGAGGGGGGGGGGGGGGGTCAAGTGCCTGCCTGCCCACCCAGTAGATACGCCTGTAGTTCAAGTTACGTCAAACATCCTGTATGCTCCCTCCCTGTTGCAAATAAATCATTTGTTGAAATTAGCGCATGTGCTGTACCTTTCGTCTGTCCTTGTATTTTGCATTTCGCTTACAGTATGTCGTGCCAACAAGGCCGACTTTTTACCCGTTTATTTTGTCTAGTCCCGATGTCCTTTTTGCAGTATCTGTCGTTGACGTTGTGCGGCAGGTATCTTTACGAAGCTTCATGTCTGACATAAAAATTAGATTGATCTATATACCTAAAAGGACATCTAGAAATCACCGACTGGATGAATTAACGAGAACGTCAGTAACGTGCATGGAATCATCTGGTCAACGGAAACACTGCGCCATTGCCTGTAGTCAAATAAGATTACTGCTGGCGGTTACCACAAAACGTCAATCTTGAGCTCAGGGCTTGATAAAACACTTAATACCCGGATTAGCACAGCATATCAGGAGAAGGCTGCTACGTTTTCTAAGTATTCCTCAAAGTGGGAACTGCGCTGTTGGCGGCCAAAGGCGTCGTCGAGTCCTCTTTTTTTTCCCAAAGGATGAATGGACGCTGAAGAAGTACGCACCGCTGCTTCCACCGGGGCTTCGGCGCGTGTCGTGTGGGTTCCGCGTGCAGCCGTCCACCAGGTTCTGAGAGTCGCCCCACATGCACAGCTCTGGTACATTGGTCAGCGCCAATGGAAAGGCTCCGGCTGCCCGGAGCAACGCCACGCTCGGGGCGTCCTCCTCGGCTCGCCGTCCGTGCCAGAAAAGGGAGCCCGCGTCCTGTCGCAAACCTGCGAGGCGAACACATTTTAACAGCGAAGCTGTCTAACCTGGGCGTTTGCCGTCAGTTGTACGCTTGAAAACCTCACCGAGCGATGACGTCACGTACGTGGCGTTGCTAGGCGATGCACGTGACGTCATTGCTCGGCGAGGTTACCACCCTCTCCCAGGTTACCCTCGCCACAGCCAAGCATTGCGGAGCCTCCCAGCGACCACCCTCGCCACATGCGCGCGCCGCAACAGCCCAGCACCACCTAAACTCTAGTCTAGGTGGTGTTGAACAGCCGCGCCGCAACTGCGGATGTGACGTCATTTCACAGGATAAAAGCTCCGTGTCACCGCGGCGAGGCGACAGTACGCCTCGCACCACCGCACCGAGCACATCGCCCTGATTATGACACAGCCGAAGAAGATCGTCACTCCCGAGGAAGAGGAAGCGTGCCGCTACCAGAGAGAGGCTTAAGGCCACTTTATAGTCCGATGCAGAGTGCGCGTCAGCCAGCGTCAGTGGAGGTTGGCGACGCCAAGTTCGTCACGTTAGGGCGGCGCGAAAACCGACCTCGCTATTGACCCAGTTCGCGGCGATCCCGTGGGCGCTGCCGTGTTTGATCACGTGGTGACGCGTCCATTGCGTGCCTCAGCTGCCTCCGTTGCCTCATGTATTTACACTGGATGTGTACGGCGCCGGTGCGGCTTAGCAAACCTCTGTTCCGGGAGATATCGTAGACGGTGACTGGGTGGACGACACGAAGCTTTGGCCACAGCTTCAGAGAAGATGCAAAAGCGCTTTCGGAGCTTTAAGCTGCGTCCAAACGGCGCGAGCAGCGTATATGGTGCTTGCTCTAAAAGTGGGGCTAAATATATATTCCAAGATATCAAAACTTTCCGCATGAATTGAATCAGGATTAGTGTGTTTGGCTCTTCGTTCTTTATTTGGCAAATATTTTGAAGCAGCGGATTTTCATGTTTCTGAATCAGTAAAGTTCCTCGGTGCGGTACTGTCTGATTATTTTCTGCCTAATCGCTCGCGGGTGTGCTCAGTTCCGATGTATTTGTTCTTGCTGCGCACAAGGCTTGAAACGTAGCTGTTCTGTACATTGCAATACCTGGTAGCAAAGATGTATTATGGTTAGTAACTCACTCTTGTGGACTGTCACGAAACATTTAGCTTAGACCATTCGTGCGCTATCGGTGTAGTCCGTCATTTATTGTGCGCATAGATTCAAACGTGCGCCCATTCACGTATTCTCGACACGTTAGCGAAAGAGTGGGCGTAAGTTTCCGTGCCAGTTGGGGTAGATGTGCGTAGATACTCTGTGCAATAGCCTACTATGACAGGAAACGGCGCAACTACCTTCGTCATTGTTTAACGAGCGGTACTCACTCTTGCCCACGTTCCGGGGCTGAAGTCCTTTCTTTGAAGGTTAACAATACTGATGGCTAGCAATACTGAAGGCTGATGAGCAAATTTATGTATCTCGAGGAATGCGGTACATCTCGAAGTGCCGGTAACAGCGTACGGACTGTTGCAGCAGTGGCCCGCGAACTTGGCCGCACATATTAATTACTTTCTTTAATAAGCCAGCCGCTATTTTTCAGGCAACTGCATCACACGTCTTAAATCCAGCATGATTGGAGCACAGTGCTTTAGCGAAAACTCAGTTGCATTTCCGACAGCTGATCGCACAGAACCAAGGTAGAAGTGGTAATGGTTTCGTATTCGCGTGCGGTCGCTGAGGCGACGTACGGCTTTCCGCCGAAAGCGCCATCTCGTTTCTCTAGAACAAACTGCTCCCCGAAAAGGGTCAATAGTCCAACGTCTGCGCCGCGCCGCGCCGCCTACACGCATGCGCATTTTATACGAAACTAGGAGTTTCAGGATGATACGAAACTGCGAACTCGCTGCACGTGCTGCCACCAGTATCGACGAACCCATCTTGCTAGACGAGACGCGGATGCGTTTCATTCTGGGTGACGAGGCCGGCACGAAATGCAGCATGTCACATCTCGACGCCGGCTGCAGCCGGGGCACGCCGACAAACGCCGGATACGTCGGCCGCGCCTCGCGCCAGACTATGCTTTCGCTGGCGTGGCGTCGCCGTGCTGAGCGCGCTCGCGCGTCAGCGCTACGTCGGACTATAAAGCGGCCTTTAGAAGAAAGCTTCGCTGTTTTGCTAAGTTTGGCTAAGAACCAGCCAAGCCAAACCAAGTTAAGCAAAGGAAAGCAAAGTTAAAGCTAGGGAAGGGCCACCAGCTTCACTGTTGCACAGTCTTCACACCACTTAGTGTGAAGCTGCCCCAAATTTTTTACTTCTCAAATTCCGGTGACACACAATTACCGAACAGGAGGCAGTTGTCCACAAAAGAATTCGCAGTTTCGCCCGAACTGCGAAGCAATGTCGGTGATGACAAGGTTTAGCGTTGCGCGTGAACTTAATGCGGCACCCTTCCGCTTCACTTGGTACCCTATAAACTTTAACACGCCATGCAGGGCACATGTAATGGCACCGCACAGACGTCAGTTCGCTGGCCGTAAAGAGGGGTACCACTGAAATTAAAGCCACTTTGAGATTGTGAGCACTAATATTCGTTTGGCATTTTTAATAGAATGGGCAAATGTAAAGTAAAAAACACGCGCCGTCAGTGGAATTTTGAATGACTTTTCTTTGTATGTAGCAATTATAAACAACTTACAAAAATAACCAGTTTTGCCATTTTAGTGATTTTGGCACTAGGTTTAGCGACTTTGTCTGTTTAGCGACAAATGTTTCAATTTAGCGACGGGCGACTTTTTTAGCGATATGACATAACAATTGGCGACATTTTAGTGACTTCAAACTTGCTTCGAAAATACCCTTCGCGAACGCACGTTATTATTTAAACGCATAACGCGAGCGGCCGAAATTGGCTGTATGATGCGTGGGCTCTGTAACCATGATTGCCTTCATAGGATTCCCAGATGCGCTCACAAAATACATGTTTTTATTGCGATAGCCATTATATCGACCCTCCAAGCCGACTCCTTCCGTCGGCGTCATCGTCGCCGTCAGGTTCCGTATAAAGTCCAAGGGCGATAAAATCGTCGCCGCGCGCCGTATGCTGTATGTGCGAGTGAAAGCGCGCGAGGGAAGCGCGTTTTCACGGAGAGTGAACGCGCAGCGGAGAGCAAACGCGACGTCTTCTGTCGCGCGAAAGGCCGTCGGGGAATGTGAGGGAGCGTGGGCGACGTTGAGCTGCGGCACCAACTGCGTATCTTGCGACCGGGCGCAAGGGGAACTGGTGATTCAATCTCGCATGCGAAAGAAGGAAAGCGGGAAGGCAGCGCGGTAGAGACGGGGTGCGGCTTGTACTCTGCCAGCAACTGTGTACTTGTACTTTGCGCGGCTGCGGGCGGTCGCGTGCACCGTATCTTGAAAGCGATCTGCACACGGCTCCTCACTTTGTATGCGCTGTGCTTTCGCCGCTCAGTTTCCGTTGAAGTATAGACCGCACGAACTGTCTCTCGGTGCTCCAGCCGCGCTTGTTCACGCTAGCGGTTTTGACAGTGGTTGTCTGCGGTCATCGAGCGTGATCTATTCATGTTGCTTCTGCGCGCTGAGACCATGCTTGTTAATTCAGTTAGTAAGCGAATGTGTCCAAGTTTATACAGCCGATAACCTAATATCCTACTCCGTATAGCTCTCTACTAATTTGCTATCGCAACTGATGCTTCTTTTTTTAAAACCGATAAAAAACGATTTTTTTATTACTGCTTACGAAACCGATTGGAAGGGCTCTTAATGCTCCGTGTTCTGCAATTTCACTAAACTCGTTCAATTGCCCGCCGTGGTGGCGTAGTGGCTTTGGCGTTGCGCTGCTAGTCCCGAGGATGCAGGATGAAACCCTTCTGCGGCTGCCGAAGTTCAATGGCTGCGAAATGCAAGAACGCTCGTGTATACTGTGCGTTGCGTTCACGTTAAAGAACCTCAGGGGGTCAAAATTATTTATGGTATGCTTGATAATCATATCGTGGGTGCGGCACGTAAAACTCCATAATTTAATCAAAGTAATCTTAATACGTTCCATTCGTGGACATTTTAACAGTTTATTATAAGATTTTGATCGCATCAAGCGAATAATAAGCTAGATCGTCTGTACAATGGGCGTATAAAATCGGAGCCGCTGGGCTCGTTCACGTAAGCCTAAACACACTGCTTTCTTATCCAATGGGTTTTGGACAAATTATTACTGCGAAGAGCTTTCAGTTTGACCAAGGACGAAAGCCTAGTGTTTGACCTGCATAAAGATAACGTAATTGTCATGGCCATGTTGACATGAAACCTTGAGCATCAGAAGTGCCGAGAAATATAAAATTGTGAGCGTTTAATGTGGGGTCAAGGGCCCTTGCGTGCTAGCAAAATCATAGTGTTTGTGTCCTTTTGAGTCGTGCTGCATTTCCAACATCACAATCTCAGGGTAAACGCCGAATTTCAGCTATCATCCTCTGTTATGTAAAAGTAGAATAGTAAAGTAAATGGCCACAACACACTGCTGGTAAATTCAGTGTTTATTCCTCACTAACGCGGAGCCTAGACAAACGTGAGACGTTTCGGTAAATAATTTACGTCTTACTAGCGGATATTACAGTTTGTACAGCGTAATTTAAAGTTTAGTTGAGTGGCGAAAGTATAGTTCAGAGGAAGCTTTAGCTCGAGTGCTCCTATCTAAATACTTGAAAAGGAGAATACGTTTTATTGCGATAGCAATGTTTCTCGGCAACCGCTGCACCAAATTGACGATATTTGTTGCATTTAAAAGAAAAACTTGAAATCTAGTGACTGTTGGTTTCAAAATTTGATTTATGTCATAAATTGTTTATTAAAAATTGCAAAAAATTGCAAATTATCAGAAAACGAAACTATCAACTTTGCAACTCTAACTCAGCAACGAAAAATGATATTACAATGCTGAGAACTGCATCTAACAGCACATGTAAAGCGGACAAAATTGATGTACTACACATGAATCTCAAAAGAATAGTAATCTGGAAATACAGATTTTGCAGAACCCTTGTACGCAACGTAACAAATTCGCGTAAGATATAAATTGACACCTCAAATTTGTCCGCTTTGAATGATCTAATGGATGCCGTTACAAAACGGCGATATCTGCACTTGAGGCAGAGCTATTAAATTGTGAGCCTTGTGCTTATATATATTTTTTCGAACTTTCGAAGCCGGACCTGGTCGACCAGCGCAAAGTCGCCGGGGCCCGGAAGGCGATTCAAGCCAGAGGGTTCCTGGAAAAGGGACCCTCCCACCTCGACTGCAAGTCACTACTTCAAATAAGGTTTATCATTCATTCATTAGAATTATGAAACTTTTAAACAAAATTTAGCCCTAAATCGAAGTTCCGCTACCAACAATACTAGAATTTAACTTTCTATCTCAAATTCAATAAATTTCAATAAAATCGGGCCAGGGGTTATCTCAGAAAAGCGTTTTTCTGCGTTTTACATGTATTTGAATAGACCGTGTTGGGGTGGGCCCGAGCTAAAGCTTTCTCCTAGGTACTCCTTTTTTATTTTCCACTTATACCGAGCTCTCAATGCCTTCTGCAGGACGTCCCTGATTTCACGGTATTCTA